>NC_057946.1:39743639-39927823 GCF_018555375.3 Anguilla rostrata | reverse complement strand
GTCAGAGGCAGGTGTGGTGGGTGGGGATGGGCGTGGCAGTTGGGGATGGGCGTAGTACTGCAGCTTGGTTCTTTAAATCTTCCTCCGTTTTGTGGGCCACTTGAAGGTCAGCCATCAGCCAACAGGCATCTAAACAAACACAACACAACCTTGCTATACAGTATATTACACTTATTGGCATGGTGGCTGTTCTAATTCAGAGCTATGTGTGCAGTCTATCTTGCTTTTTTACATGTTATGTGTTCATTTAGCTGGATACTCACTGATGCTATTGTTTTATGGTTTTCTCAGTGATACGGTTGAACATAGCAAAAGTATTGGGGGCAGTGACACAATTTTAGTTTTTTCGGCTCTGTACTCCAGCACATCGGATTTGAAATGAAAACAATGAATACGCAGTTAAAGTGCAGAGTGTCAGCTTTTGTTTGAGGGTATTCTCGTCCACACTGGGTGATTTGTGTAGTAATTACAGCCCTTTTTATATGCAGTCCCCCCATTTTAGGGGAGCAAATGTAATGGGACTGCAACAAAAATTGTGTCGCTGTCCCAATACTTTTGAATTTACCCGTACACCTGTATTACTCTCAACTGTAACTCACTGTTTAAAGGCCCAGCTCCTAAAAAAACCGCACTGTTACTGAATCCAGACTCACCCGTGCTGACTGCTGTGGGCAAGCTTGCGGGACAGTGGATGACCGGCTGGAGGGTGTCGGTCTGTAGGGCTGTCCTCGTCTTAAACAGCACCCTGCTGTAGCACGGGGAGTCCCAGTTCTGTCCCAAACCCAGCCCCCTTGTTAAGGTTTGAGGAGAGGGTAAGGGTGAGGGCGCGTAACGTGGCAGCTCTTCTCTCGGCCCCAGGGAATTATGGGCTGTGGGACCAGCACGCCGGCATCGCCTGGGTGCACCGGAACATCAGGGCCTTCGGAGGCGACCCCGACAACATCACCGTCTTCGGCGAGTCCGCCGGGGCCGCCAGCGTCAACTTCCAGGTAAGCGGCCGTTGTACCCTTGAGCAAGGTAATTCACCCGCATTGCTTCAGTACAGCTGTATAAATGGATGCAATGTAAATGCTATGTAATGTGTAAGTGTGCCTGTAATTTAAGTAAGGAATAAACCTGTCCTGTTATTGGAAAATAATGTACGACGGGGGTGGTGATGCGCCCGAGGGGAAGCCGAGGGTCGCTTAACCAGCCCCGAAGTACATTATTTTCCCATAACGGGACAGCCCGGAGGGGTTTATTCCACTTATACAACGGGTTACCAACAATCACTATGGTTACTTGAATATTTATTGATTTTTTATCGACTTAATCAGCTGAAAGTGAAATATTATTCCACGGCCGTTTGGGCATATTATTTTACCGTTGTCAAGCAAAACTCTGGTTGGCAGTTCTATTTGCACCGTTGTTAAGCAAAAACCTCTGGTTGTTAATTCTACGAAAACAACGGTTCCATTGAGAAAAATAGTTCCTTCTCGTTTTATACCATACAATTAGCACCAATTTTGGTCATTTTTGTCATTACATTATTTAAGAAAACTACTTGAAACCATAACTCAATCAAATTAACTCCCTAGCTCTGTCTTGCTTTTTAAAATGTTGCGGTCTCGCAGTGTAGACACTGCGTTTTTCCAAGACACTCTGAAACCGGGTTTGAATGCCAGTTAACTATATGATAGGTTCGCCGTCACCTGTCACCTAGCCAATATTAAAATTCTTGGTTTTAGGTCAGAATGGTCTCACAGAATGCTTGTTATCCCGGCTAGCTAGCTAGCTAGCTAGCTAACTATTGAATTGTATTCAAAACAGCGGTTACTACAAACGGAATCGTTCACAAAGATACTCATCCCGTAGCATGAGTTGAATACGGAATGCCTATTCTACTGTCCACATAAGTAACGATTCCGTATTTTGTGGGGTGGTTGGCATCCCTAAATTAAGCCAGTGACTAGAACCGTGATTCAACGTTGCAAATTGGACATTGAAAAGGGGAGGGGACGTAACAACAATTCAAAACCGAAAGAATAATTTTGCTATTTCAATAGCTTTAGAATGCTGGATTTTGTATCGCATTGATTTTAGAACTGTTAAAAGGCCTGTGGGTGTGTGTGCGTATGTGCATGTGTGTGTGGGTATGTGTGCGTATGTGCATGTGTGTGTGGGTGTGCGTGCGTGCGTGTATGCGCGTTTTATGAACAACAATTCCTAAATGTTAATGTTAAACGTGTAAATGTTAATGTTAAATGCGTAAATGTTAATGTAAATGTAAATGTGTGTGCATGTGTCTCCCTGCACAGCTCCTCTCTCCCAAAAACAGGGGTCTGATCCGCAGGGGCATCTCTCAGAGCGGGGTGGCCCTCAGCCCCTGGGCCGTGAACAGGAACCCGCGGGCGCTGGCAGAGGAGGTGTGTGTTCTGCTCTCTCCCCGTCTGGGTTCTGCCACTGCTGTCGTTTGGGTTCCGGTGAATAGAACCCTTCTGGACTGAACTACATTGGCCACAGTGCACTTCACACTACAGGGAGAACTACAGAGCCAGGGATTATGGGATAGCTGGTAGCTGTGAGGCCCTGCTGGGGGGTGGTGGCGGTTTAGGTCCGTGTTAGCCTTGCCCACCTCCGCTCACTGAGGCTCAGGCTTAGGCCAGTCTCTGCTCTGTAAAAAAAAAATGTTTTTGCTGTAGTGTGGATCAACAATTACAGCATTGCCAATTATAGAAAGAATAGGTACTAAAGCTCTCTCTGTCTCTCCCTTTGTTCTCTCTCTTCCCGTCTCTCTCCTTCTCTCTCTCTCCCCCCTCAGATCGCCATTAAGGTGGGCTGTCCCACAGATGAGAAGATGATGCCGTGTCTGAAGATCACAGACCCTGTGGCTCTCACTCTGGCTGGGAGTCTACACCTGAAGGGCTCTCCATCCAGTGAGTCCCACCCCCAGAACCCAGAACTGCTCCGCCTGACCGGCAAATGAGTGCGACTCACCCCCTATCCAACCCCAACTGCCCCGCCTGACCGCCAGACTAACAGACAAGAGCGACTCACCCCCTATCCAACCCCAACCACTCCGCCTGACCGCCAGACTAACAGACGAGTGTGACTCACCCCCTGTCCAACCACAACCACAACCACTCCGCCTGACCGCCAGACTAACAGACGAGTGTGACTCACCCCCTGTCCAACCACAACCACAACCACTCCACCTGACCGCCAGACTAACAGACTAAAGCCGCTTTTCCACCGTAGGGCCAAACCGTTACCAGGGCCACTCCGTGCTGTTCCGCGCTGCTCAGTACTCGTGGGAACGGTTACGGTTTCTGTTTCCACCGTCGGGCTGCTAAAACCAGGACTAGGAAGTATCTAGTGAGGACAGCAAGTGACGCGGTGGATCAGCGATGGCGTCCCGTCGTGAATGTAATATGCGCCAGTTGTTGTCGTCGCTCCCCACACTGTTTTGTTTTTGTTACGTTATGTTTCGTTGGCTGACAAAACGGACAAGGATTCTGTGTATTTTGGTCTGTTTCTGGTTTTTCTTTTTAGCGTATCCTCCACTGACCATCACTGTTGCATGCATTCAAAAAACTACTAACTAACGCTTACATTACAGTGTGAAATATCCACATTATATAATACCACTAACCTATTTAAAGACTCTCAATCCAAAAATAACGTGTAGGCTATAACCGAAATATTTGAGCAGTAATACTTACATAGCAATGATGAAATTTTATCTGTGTTCAGAGAGACAGTAAATCAACGAGTTCAATCTGCTTTGCTCCAGAAAACGATGTCAGCTAGTTCTATCAGCAAATATACGGCTTAGCTATGCCCAGAAGTCCTCAACAACAATAGTTTTTTCCAAGAAATTACGAAAAATCGTTAACAACGTTTTGTTTGGTGCAGCGTCTTAATGCGATATGAATGCGATGATAAGAAAATTTTTGGTTACGCTGACCTATAAAACGCTATTCCAAAAGCAAAATTAGACATGTTATACATAGTTAGAAAGCTTATACTCTCACTTTCTGAATAAATGAATTGTCAATCAAGCCAGACTGTACTAAAAACGGCATCAACGCCGTAGGCGATACGTGTGGTATTATGCACAGCTATTTTGAATGTACCCAGGCATCAAAAATTGGCAAAATATATTTCATAAACGGATTGTCCAAGACAATATATGACCACTCGGTCTCAAAAGGGACATCTCTACGCGTAAAACCAATGGTGAGGTAATGTAGCCTATTTATTCAATATTTAGTCCCAGGTACTGACTGTAGAATGACATGGTATCATTTTTTAAAACTTTGTCCCATTTATTTCGTTATTCAGTGAGCAGCGTTTTCACTGCTGTATATCTTATGGCTAACTTCATCTTGTTGCTATGACGGAATACGATTTTTGATTGGCATTTTTATTTATATTAGCTTCTCCACTGACCTAGCTTACGGAAGAGGATGTGAAGAGACCGTATGCAGAGACACAAAACTGACGTAATGTGAAACCAATCAGTGAATACGTCATTAAGCCTGCCCACCCGAACGGTTCTGCTGCACTGAGCACGGTTGTCTAACCGTGCCGAAAATATCGTGCTGGGCACGGTTTGTAATCGTTCCGGGCCAAACCGTTTCCAGGTGGAAACACCATTGGAACCGTTCCTCTCCGTGCTCAGAACCGTTCGGCCCTGCAGTGGAAAAGGGGCTTAACTAACTACTTCCTGTTCTCCCCAGACCCTCTCCTGTTCAACCTGCTGCTGGCCCCCGTGATCGACGGGGACTTCCTGCCGGACGAGCCGGGAAACCTGTTCCACAACGCCGCCGACATCGACTACATCGTAGGCATCAACAACATGGACGGCCACCTCTTCTGCGGCATCGACGTGCCCTCGATCAACCAGCCCCTGCAGCCCACGCCCCCGTGAGTCTGCCTCCGGGCATGCTGGGAAGTCCCCGCAGAACCGCAACAACACAGGAAACGTACACATCGTACATCGTGTGCGTGCGTGTGTGTGTGTGCGTGCGTGTGTGTGTGTGTGTGCGTGCTTGTGTGTCTGTGCGTGTGTGCGTGTGTGCGTGTGTGTGTGTGCATATGTGCGTGTGTGTGTGTGTGTGTGTGTGCCTGCCAGGCAATCAGGCAGATAAAATATAGGTGCATTTTTATTTGTTTGCACCATTTCCTCATTCACATATACATTATTGACAGAGATAATTATATAATGGAATGTTTCAAAAGTTCTTTTTCTAATGTATCCAGTACATTCTGACATTTGATGTCAGTTTTAGTTTTGATGTTATTATATTACCTTATATTATTATTATATTATCTGATCAGACCCTCCTCAGTAATCTAGTTTTCTGGCTTGACCCACTTTCATTGGCTTTTCTCTGATGTCAGTTTCCACGTTTGTAATGTTTGGCTACTAACTTTACCAAACATCTTGTCCAATGTTAACCAGACTTCCATCAGCTCCTCTCTTATGTTAACAAATCACATTCCGTCTTTGTAATTGGGTCCTTTACAGTATTAGCCAGTTAGGTTTACTGTCATACGGGCTCCCGTCAGGTGTTAACCAATCAGCTTCCTCCTTCTTTCAGGGAGGTGGCCATGGAGTTGCTGACTGCTCTGACCCGGGAGAAGGGGCCGGAGGCGGCCAGCCTCGCCTACAAGGAGTACACCCAGAGCTGGGGCTCCACCCCCAGCAAGTCCACCATCAAGCAGACCATTGCCGAGATCGAGACCGACTTCATCTTCCTGGTGCCCACCCAGGCTACTCTCTACCAACATGCGAACATGTCCAAGTAAGACACGGGCCTGTCTGCATCCATCAGCGTTATATTACTGCTACAGTACCAAGACGTAACACACACTCCATTCACCAGCGTTATATTACTGTTACAGCACCAAGACATAACACACACTCCATTCACCAGCGTTATATTACTGTTGCAGCACCAAGCCATAACACACACTCCATTCACCAGCGTTATATTACTGTTACAGCACCAAGCCGTAACACACACTCCATTCACCAGCGTTATATTACTGTTACAGCACCAAGCCATAACACACACTCCATTCACCAGCGTTATATTACTGCTACAGCACCAAGCCATAACACACACTCCATTCACCAGCGCTATATTACTGTTACAGCACCAAGACGTAACACACACTCCATTCACCAGCGTTATATTACTGTTACAGCACCAAGACGTAACACACACTCCATTCACCAGCGTTATATTACTGCTACAGCACCAAGCCATAACACACACTCTATTCACCAGCGTTATATTACTGTTACAGCACCAAGCCATAACACACACTCCATTCACCAGCGTTATATTACTGTTACAGCACCAAGCCATAACACACACTCTATTCACCAGCGTTATATTACTGCTACAGCACCAAGCCATAACACACACTCCATTCACCAGCGTTATATTACTGCTACAGCACCAAGACGTAACACACACTCCATTCACCAGTGTTATATTACTGCTACAGCACCAAGCCATAACACACACTCCATTCACCAGCGTTATATTACTGTTACAGCACCAAGACGTAACACACACTCCATTCACCAGCGTTATATTACTGTTACTACACCAAGCAGTAACACACACTCCATTCACCAGCGCTATATTACTGTTACAGCACCAAGCCATAACACACAGGCCTGTCTCTATTCACCAGCGCTATATTACTGTTACAGCACCAAGCCATAACACACACTCCATTCACCAGTGTTATATTACTGTTACAGCACCAAGCCATAACACACAAGCCTGTCTCTATTCACCAGCGCTATATTACTGTTACAGCACCAAGCCATAACACGCACTCCATTCACCAGCGTTATATTACTGCTATAGCACCAGGCCATAACACACACTCCATTCACCAGCGCTATATTACTGTTACAGCACCAAGCCATAACACACAGGCCTGTCTGCATTCACCAGCGTTATATTACTGCTATAGCACCAAGCCGTAACACACACTCCATTCACCAGCGTTATATTACTGTTACAGCACCAAGCCGTAACACACACTCCATTCACCAGCGTTATATTACTGTTACAGCACCAAGCAGTAACACACACTCCATTCACCAGCGTTATATTACTGTTACAGCACCAAGCCGTAACACACACTCATTCACTAGCGTTATATTACTGTTGTAGCACCAAGCCATAACACACACTCCATTCACCAGTGTTATATTACTGTTACAGCACCAAGCCATAACACACAAGCCTGTCTCCATTCACCAGCGTTATATTACTGTTACAGCACCAAGCCGTAACACACACTCCATTCACCAGCGTTATATTACTGTTACAGCACCAAGCCGTAACACACACTCCATTCACCAGCGTTATATTACTGTTACAGCACCAAGCCGTAACACACACTCCATTCACCAGCGTTATATTACTGTTACAGCACTAAGCCGTAACACACACTCCATTCACCAGCGTTATATTACCCACCCCCCTCTCCTGCCCCGCCCTCATTCAGAACCGGGCGCACGTACTCCTACCAGTTCTCCGTGCCGTCCCGGATACCCTTCTACCCCAGCTGGATGGGGGCCGACCACGCCGAAGATCTGCAGTACGTTTTCGGGAAGCCCTTCACCACGCCCCTCGCCTACTTCCCCCGCCACCGCACCGTGTCCCGCCACATGATCGCCTACTGGACCAACTTCGCCAGAACCGGGTAAACACCGTCCCCCTGGCCTGTACAGCACTGTGGTATGCCCACACACACATATGCATGCACGCACATAAGCGCACACACACACATATGCACACACGCATGTAAGTGCGCGCACACACACACACACACACGCATACACACATGCATGTACATGCGCACATACACACACACACAATTTAGGGCTCATACCGTCCTCTGGCCTCTCCCACACAGTGACCCCAATAAAGGAGAGTCCGATGTCCCCGTCGCCTGGCCTCGTTTCACCGGCTCAGGACACCAGTACCTGGAGATCAACGAGAAGATGAACAGGGACTCGGTCAGGCAGAAGCTGAGGACCCGCTTTGTTCAGTTCTGGTCCCAGACATACGCCCTGCTCCCCACCATCAAAAGCCCCTCGGCAGAGTAGTCGGCCTCGCGGCGGGATTCCGGAACCTTCCCCGGGAGCGTTCCGTTCTCCGCGGCGACGGCATGCGCCGCGTGTTCCGCTGGATCCTGAGAAGCCGAGCGTAATTCCTAATGATGCGGCCGCCTCTGGACCACCGTGATTTTGCAAAGCTGGTACTGCTTGTTTGTAAGCCAATGAGTGATAATACGTTCTACGCATTTTCCCTCAAGCAGATAAGCAATGAGCAATAAACCAAGAAAAGCATGACTCAAAAGACTCATGATTCTTTGATCGTTTTTATAATTTACTTTAAATATTTATTCACAGTAATATTCAGCCATATACGCCACACACATTTTCATATACAAGATGTATACTATCAGGTAAGATATTTGCATCCTAGGGTGATATAAAGCAGGCTGGTTTAAAAGTGGTGTCGCTGTATTATGTTCAGGTTCTATATTAACAAACAGTATCATGTGCTAATTAAGTTTATGTACCTTGTTTTAGGAAGGGACATTTTAAGACATTATTCATACACAGTCCTGTAATGGTCCAAAGGGCATTTTCTGGGGGTTGGATATGCACACATGGACACGCAAACATGCAAACACGCATGCACTCAGTGTGGTGTGGTGTGTAGCGCTCAGCGTGGTGTGTAATGCTCAGTGTGGTGTGTAGCGCTTAGCGTGGTGTGTAGTGCTCAGTGTGGTGTGTAGTGCTCAGCGTGGTGTGTAATGCTCAGTGTGGTGTGTAGCGCTTAGCGTGGTGTGTAGTGCTCAGCGTGGTGTGTAGTGCTCAGTGTGGTGTGTAGTGTTCAGCGTGGTGTGTAGCGATCAGTGTGGTGTGCAACGCTCAGCGTGGTGTGTAGCGCTCAGCGTGGCCTAATGCGGTGTGTAGCGCTCAGCGTGGTGTGTAGCGCTTAGCGTGGCCTAACGCAGTGTGTAGCGCTCAGCGTGGTGTGTAGCGCTCAGTGTGGTGTGTAGCGCTCAGCGTGGTGTGTAGCGCTCAGTGTGGTGTGGTGTGTAGCGCTCTGCGTGGTGTGTAGCGCTCAGTGTGGTGTGTAACGCTCAGCGTGGAGTGGTGTGGTGTGTAGTGCTCAGTGTGGTGTGCATTTAGGGCTCATACTGTCTCTCCTGTGCATTTAGGGCTCATGCTGTATCTTCTGTGCATTTAGGGCTCTTTCTCATACTGTATCTCCTGTGCATTTATCGCTCATGCTGTATCATGCTGTTTCTGTTTGTATTAGCACAAAGCTGAGGGGAAAGGAATGAAACGTGCTCTTACCACAAGGCCACTCGTGGTTTTTTGTGCGATTTTATCCGTGACCATGTTATGATATCAGACGAATCGAGGTTGTGCAACTGCGGTTTAAAATAGCACCGAGCGATCAATAATAGTTTGGGAAAAGATACCGCTCTCGAATAAATAGCCGGCGGGAACGAGGTTGTCCGGTCTTTCGGTACACACCTGCTCTGCGATGACCGTGCTGGAGATTGCGGTGGTGGTGGCCCTGTGCCTGGGGTCGGCGTCAGCGGCTTCCGTAAGTGCGGAGCACCGAGACCTTTATTAATAACCAATAATATCACATCACTGTTCTTCCAGGGTGCGTGAAGTACTTAAAGTGCTTGAAATTTATGGCAAGAAATGTAAGTACTAGAATACCGAGAAAAACAGATCCTTTTTCATTAAGTGCTTGAAAAGGTCCTTCAAGAAATGTTGTGTGCAACCATTTCCCAACAATTTGTTCATTGAATTTTGATATAGTGATTTTAATAGAAAAAAGAATAAGATATTTTTATACTATTAGATACTAGTATTTAATTTATTCGATGCTTTTTATTTTCCTTGTACAGCACTTTGGTCAACTTCTGTTGTTTTTAAATGTGCTTTATAAATAAACTGACCTGACTTGACTAGTATACTATTTGAAAGATCCTGTGCAGTCAAAATCATGATTTTAAAATGCTTATATTATGACCAAAGACTATAAGGTTACTTACACATTGATTTTAAAAGTATCTCACACATGTACGTAATGAATTAGATTTTTTCCCCTAAAAACTATACAATGCTCGACATTGCCGCCTGGTGGAGAATTTGGTATTTTTATAATTTTTTTAGTCTTTCTTGAAAAACATTCAAATGTACAAACATTGCAGATGCAAGAATATGAATTTAGCTAAATAAATAATAATAATAATAATTGAAGAGAAAGAGTTGGGATAAATAAACTATGTTAATATAAAATTATGGTAAACAAAAACACACATTATGCTTCTTTAAAGAGTTCATCGTACAGTTTGACAGTTCTATTACTTTTTTTAGTGTTTATAAATTTGAGTCTTAATATATTCTTTAAATTCAAATAAAAATCCAGTGAAATGGGGGGTAACTTTTGTTATTTTGCTTTTATCTATGTGAAATTTACCATATAGAATCAATAAGTTTACAATTAATTCAATCTTATATTTATCATGTAATGACATTTTTGCATTCAATTTTAATATTATGATTAGTTTTACACAATATATCAGCTTTCATTCGAGTCCAAAAAGTAATTGAATGTATTCAATGGTAAAATAAATGTGTTAAAGATTCTGGTTCATCACTGAACCAGAATCTTTACATTTCTTTTCAGTATCTAAAAAATTGGATAAATATATATTTGTTGGATATATATTGTGTAAAATTTTGATATGTACTTCTTTAATTTCATTGGTAATACAGAATTTATAAGGTAAAAGCCATGTCCTCTGCCAGTCATTACCTATAAAAATGTTGTCCCAAAAAACTTTTCCTCTAGGAGTAATTTTCCTTCTTTCATAGAATGTATTACATATATGTTTATTTTTGCATTTAGCATTTATAATGTCAATACCATATGTCATCAAAAGGAGTTCTATCCATCTTGAAATTGAAGATGACTTTTCATTAAATGGGATAGACCATTAGGAATAGCTTTCATTATATAATTAAATGCTTGCTCTCTGCTTGTAACAGGAAAGGATTTAACAAGAAGAAATTGTTTATAATTAAACAATAAACCATTGGCATCATAGAGATCACTTACATAAATAATGCCTTTATCAACCCAATTTTGCTTAAAGATAAAAAAAATTTCCAACAGTGATGTCTCCATTATTCCATATGATGGTTTTGTGTGGGGAAAAGTTATGTATGCAACATAATTTCCAAGCTAGGAAGGCCTGTTGATAAAATAATAGGCAATTTGGTAATGTTAAAATTATAAGTAAGTAAAAAATAAACACCACCCAACTTTCTAAAAATATTGTTTGGAATAAAATACCAAATAGAGCTTGGGGCTTTAAGACATTCCTTAATCCATTTTACTTTAAATGTGTTATTTAAATCAGTAAAAATTAATAATTCAAATCCACCTTCTTTTTTTGGACCCTGAGAGTATTTCTTTTTTTAGGTGGTGGTGTCTGTTTTTCCAAGCAAAATTAGTAAGTATGTTGTTGATTTCCTTAGATGTTGAATCTTGGACAAACATTGATAGGGCGGGATAATCATAATCAGTGTTTTGTGCAGATGAAGAGACGGGACTTCACTGCCGCATCTCTCTCCCCCTTCTCTCTCTCTCCTCCCTCTATTTCCTCTGAATTTGTGCCCTTATGTCTTGTAAAAATGATTAAATCCTGCATTAACTTTTCAAATGGTCATTTTCAGACAAGGTTAAGTATAGGCCTACATTTCGTAAAAATTATTAAACTACTAACGCTTACATTACAGTGTGAAATATCCACATTATATAATACCGAAATATCCACATTGTATAATACCACTAACCTATTTAAAGACACTCAATTTCAAAAATAACGTAGGCTATATAACCGAAATATTTTGAGCAGTAATACTTACATAGCAATGATGAAATTTTACCTGTGTTCAGTAGATGGAGACGGAGACAGTAAATCAATTATAGTGTTCTATTCGCTTGTTTTTTGTTTTTTTTTGCTCCAAAAAACGATGTCAGATAGGTCTATCAGTAAACATATGTGTTAGCTATGCCCAGAAGTCCTTAATAATAATAGTATGCCTACTTTCCAAGAAATTACGAAATATCGTTGACAACGTTTTCGTCAGGTTCAGCATCTGCTACCACAGAGTGAATGTGTAAGTGAATGCGATGATGAGAAAACTTTCCGTTACTCTGACCTATAAAACGCTATTCCAAAAGCAAAATTAGACATGTTATACATCGTTAGAAAGCCTATACTCTCACCTACTGAATAAATGAAGTGTCAATCAAGCCAGACCATACTAAAAAGGGAAACAACGCCGTAAACAACACGTGTGGTATTACGCACAACTATTTTGCAAGGTACCAAGGCGTAACAAATGCACGTATATTTCACAAACAGATTGTCCAAGACAATATGAGACCACTCAGTCTCAAAAGGGACATCTCTACTTGTAAAACCAATGGTAAGGTTGTATATTTATTCAATATTTATTCCCAGATATTGACTAGAATGACATGGTACCCATTCTTCTTATTGTAAAACTTGACTGCACTCCCTTTTGTTACGTCACTTCCGGGTTTGGTGGGTTTTTTAAGATGCGGAAGTAAAATTCTCTCACAAAAACGACTCCAGAAGTCACGGTAGTGTATATATAAGTATATTTTTTATGAAAATCTAGTTCATACATCATTTTCCTACACATTGATTCACTGTAGTCTCCAACCTGCAATATACTCGTTAATAACGACGTTCTTGGAGACTCAATGGGGGAAATTGCCAAACTTGGCAACCCTGGTCTCTACTGGAGCGCTGATTGGATAGTTGAAAATGCCTTGAACGATTGGCTCTCCATACTGGATGCGTAAAAACAGTGACAAAAGTCTGTGGGTGCGTCCGAATAGTCAACAAAATAGCTGCGTCCGAATAGTCAAAAAAAAATTACGTCCTATGTCTTTTCCTAACCACTTTTCCTTGACCTCGATGGAAAATGCCATGAGGTTAAGGAAAGATGTGAAGCAGAATTCAAAAGGATTTCGGAAAAGACAACCGCGGTGCTAAGAGAATCCGACTGCACTTACACTAGGCTACGTAATTATGCGACGGCAGGTGTACGACGTGAGTCTGCCGTGGTAAAACTACAATGTTCCGAAGGTGAACTACTAAAAGCGCATCTTAGATATTTCGCCCCGTGCGTTCTTATCGTGTTGTTTCATGCAGGCTATATAAACGTGGACAAACCAGTGAAAAATATTACTTCATTACCAAGGTTGGAATTGAAATAAAAAAGGAATATAGGCTACCAGTCACAAAAGTGAAACGAAATGGTTGTCACATTGAGAATGGTTGCTCACGCTCACCCTCCTGTCCACTCATATTTATCGACGACATGGATCCCAATTAGTATGATTGTATGAAAGTAATTCATTAAATTTAATGCAAGATAGGAATAACATGTTAGGCCTCCAAATGTACCACTGTACATATCATTATTCATAAGTTTCAAACATGTTGAATTAGAAACATAATCTGGCTAAAAACGTCTCATATCCCTTTTTCTTGAAAGACAGACTTCTGTGTAATGTTAATATCCTGATTATGATCTGATTATAAGCCTATGCATATAATAGCTTAAGAACCACCACACACCTCAGTCATGTTGATCGTTTGTTTCCGTAAACGGCTGAATGGTGCTCCGCTTTAAATGTTGCTGCTGTAAGGGATTGTGGGATGGAATTATCTCCTTTCCTTTCGTGAAGGACGGTCCAGTGTGCCCTATGCTAAAGGAGATGAGATAGGAAGCACTGAAACACCTTTCCTTAGCATTTAGAGAATTCGAACAGCTGTTATCATGGCTGCCACTTAGATACTTCCGGGTCATTTCACTCAGTTAGGAACCTTCCTAAGCAAAAAAGACAATTCGGAAGCAGCTTGTCTGTAACTTTCTTCTTGTAAACTGGACATTGCATGTAGAGGGAGTGTCGCACGTAAAAATCTGTTTTGCATTCGTACTTTTTCTGTTCACAAATGTTAATAAACCACTTCAGATCACAAAACACATGTAGATTTTAATTTACAGACGTGACCCTACACCCTCACGAAAATCTATATCCACAAACACAACGTTTTTTTACAGGTTAAACTTCCAGAGTACAAACACGAACCATAAGTTGCAAGCACAAGTCATTGCTTACAAGTACAAAATACTTTGTTTCAGTTTCAACTCGCAATGTACAAACACAAATCATAATTTGCAAGCACAAGTCATTCCTTACAAATGCAAAATATTTTTTTTAAATTATTAATATGGCATTAATTTGAGCCGATAGGATAACTGTGCTGAGTAAAGACCTGTATCATAAAGCAGGATTACTGAGTTAGCTGGATAACTGCGCAGAGTAAAGACCTGTATCACAAAGCAGGATTACTGAGTTAGCTGGATAACTGCGCTGAGTAAAGACCTGTATCACAAAGCAGGATTACTGAGTTATCTGGATAACTGCGCAGAGTAAAGACCTGTATCACAAAGCAGGATTACTGAGTTAGCTGGATGACTGCGCTGAGTAAAGACCTGTATCACAAAGCAGGATTACTGAGTTAGCTGGATGACTGCGCTGAGTAAAACCCGGAACAGCTGTTTTTACAGTCCATGTCCCAGATTTGAGGAGGGTTCCGGGTTTTACTCAGTGCAGTAATCCAGCTAACTCAGTAATCCTGCTTTGTGATACAGACTTCAAATGTTAAACGGGGATCTCAAACACAAGTCCTGCAGGGCTGCTGTGTCTACTGGTTTTTGATGTGTTCCTGCACCTATAGTAAGTGCTTAAATTAAGTCATTGACTGGCAAAAGATCCACATCTTGTGCATGCATGCCTTGTTTCCAAGGCCTTAATTGGCTGCTGATTAAAAGGAAATCACAAAAGCAGCAGACACTGCAGCCCTCCAGTACTGGAGTTTGACACCCCTGTTTTAGAAAGAAGGAGAGGGTCTGATTACACATCATTTTGCCACCTGTCATCCCATTCTTGCAGGTTTGATTTAAAAATAATCCCTAGTGCAAGATATCCCTTTTTTGTTTGATTATTGCTTTTTAAAGATGCCCAATGACTGGCCATGTTGGTATGTCAAACTCGACACTTTTGCGAGGGTTAATTTTTCAAATCTTATTATTTTATTTTTATTATGGTTTGCTAAAAAATATTTATTTAAACTCTAATCCAGTAGACATTTTCAATTATTTAATTGCGAAATCTGGACATTTTGAGGTATCTTTTTAAAGCAGATTTATTGACCTGGTCTGCAAACTAGTCCAGTTATGCAAAATGTCCTTTTAAAGAAATAGGGTAGTGAATGTACGACTGAACTTTGTATACCCTTTATGTGGTTTGTTCAACATCTCCGTTATCATGAAACTGTATTGTGGTCTATATGTACGGTCTATCACAGAACTCTAGATTTATTTTAGTGCACATACACCAACGCGCACACAGATGTGCAAAGACCTTGAGCATGTTTGTTCTGGCTCAGACTACTGAAATATTGTTAATGAATGTTGCAGCTGCCTGTCAGCAGGAATACTACAACGATAACACGTCTTCACGTCATCTGACTCAGAAGCACAATGTATATTCGTCTCATGGGTGGTCAAAACCCAGGGAAAGTGTTTACCTGGACATGGAAAGTATTTTTAAAACTTTTGTTGTTTTGTTTGTTTGGTGCATCCATTACATTTCCCTTTGGTATCAGGAAATATAATTTAATTTGCTCTTTAGTATTTGCTAAACTGCATTTTTCAAAACAGCAGAGATAAAAAGACTTCCCAAAAATAAAAATGATGAATGAGATTACCCCACTTAAATTTTAAATGTGACATTTGCATCTATCTCTGGTTTTCTAACAATAATAAGCTCCACTATGTTTCAAGGTCAGTTTTTTTGGCAATTCTATTTTCGGTGAACAGCTATGCAATGTCCCTTTAACAGATGTGTGTGTGTGTGTGTGTGTGTCCATGTGTGTGTACATATGTGTGTTTGTGTGAGCAAAAGCTTGTATCTGTGTATGTGCGTACAGTATATGTTGTACAGTAAATATCCAATATCATCGTATATGTGTGAATGCACCTGTGTCTCTGTGTGCATGTATACTTGTGTGTGTCCAGCGTGTGTGTGCATGTGCATGTATGCTTGTGTGTACAGCGTGTGTCTGTGTGTGCATGCATGCTTGTGTGTGTACAGCATGTGTCTGTGTGTGCATGCATGCTTGTGTGTGTACAGCATGTGTCTGTGTGTGCATGCATGCTTGTGTGTGTACAGCATGTGTCTGTGTGTGCGTGTATGCTTATGTGTGTACAGCGTGTGTGCGTGTATGCTTGTGTGTGTACAGCATGTGTCTGTGTGTGCATGCATGCTTGTGTGTGTGTACAGCATGTGTCTGTGTGTGCATGTATGCTTATGTGTGTACAGCGTGTTTCTGTGTACGTATCTGTATGCAGTATTTGTTCACGCACCGGGGTGTGCGTCTCTGTTCTCAGCTGGGGCCGGTGCTCACAGAGGGAGGCATGGTAGAGGGGAAAAACATTCACGTGGGGCTCTTCCGCTACATGGACGTGTTCAAGGGGATTCCTTTCGCCGCCCAGCCACAGCGTTTTGAGAAACCACAACCCCATCCTGGCTGGGAAGGTGGGCTCTGCCACAGCCCCGAGCTCATCCACAGCCTCACGCTCAAACAAATACAGTATCCCAGTAATATCAAAATACTAAATCCAGCACATAAATAATGTCTTTTCAGAATGTGCATACGAAAATATATAACCTTCATCTATCATCATACAGTATACGGCCAAAAGTATGTGGACACCTGACATCCAACATCTCATCCAAAATTATAGCCATTAATATTAGTTGGTACACCCTTTGCTTCTATAACAACCTCCACTTTTCTAGGAAGACTTTATACTAGATGTCGGAGCTTTGCTGCAGGGATTTGCTTCCATTCAGCCAGAAGAGCATTAGTGAGGTCAGGCACTGATCGGGCGATTAGGCCTGGCCCGCAGTTGGCTTTACAATTGATCCCAAAGGTGTTGGATGGGGTTGGGGTCAGGGCTCTGTGCAGGCCAGTCAAGTTCTTCCACACTGTTCTTGACAAAACTATTGACATGGTTTTGAAACAGGCATGGGTCTTCCCCAAACTGTTGGGGAAGCACAGAATCGTCTAGAATGTGATTGTATGCTGTAGCATTAAGATTAGCCTTCACTGAAACTATGAAACCATGAAAAACGGCCCCAGACTAAGGGGTGTCCAGATACTTTTGATCAAATAGTGCATATTAGTAACTGCTACGTTTGAATAGACTCTCATGCCATGTTTTTAGAGCCAGTATTTCATATCTCGCTGTGTTAACCATTATTTATTCTCTGCAGGGGTACTGAAGGCCAAGAAGTTTGCCAGGAGGTGCATGCAGGTGAATCTAATTCAGACTGAGACTCGTGGCAGTGAGGACTGCCTCTACCTGAACATCTGGGTCCCGCAGGGCCGATCGGGTACTATATCTACAGCACCTACTCCACCCGTACTCCACCCCTACTCCTCCCACCTACTGTACCTACTCCACCCACTACTATACCCATCTACTGTACCTACTCCACTCCTACTCTACCCTTAGTCCACCCATCTTCTGTATCCACTCGACCCATCTACAGCATCTACTCCACCCACTACTCTACCCATCTACTGTACCTACTTCACCCACTACTGTACCCATCTACTGTACCTACTCCACCCATACTCTACCCCTACTCCATCCATCTACTGTACCTACTCCACCCACTACTCCACCCATCTACTGTACCACCCCTACTCCTCCTATCTACTGTACCTACTCCACCACTACTCCACCCATCTACTGTACCTACTCCACCACTACTCCACCCATTTACTGTACCCACTCCACCCCTACTCTACCCCTACTCCACTCATCTACAGTACCTAATCTACCCCTACTCCACCCATCTACAGTACCTACTCCACCCGGACTCCACCCATCTACTGTACCTATGCCACTCTTACTCCTCCCATATACTGTACCTACTCCACCCCTACTCTACCCCTACTCCACACATCTACAGTACCTCCTCTACTTCCACTCCACCCATCTACTGTACCGACTCCACCCCACTACTGTACCTACTCCACCCCTACTCCACCCATCTACTGTACCTACTCCATCGCCTACTCTATCCATCCACAGTACCTACTCCACTCTCTACTCCACCCATTTACAGTATACTGCACCCATCCTCCATCGATCTACAGTACCTATTCCAACCCTACTCCATCCATTTACTGCACTTACCCAATCCCCCTTACTACAACCATCTAGACTGCGTACTCAATTCCCTTACTCCATCTATCTACATCACCTACTGTATGTATACACATTTACATGCTCTATCTCTATCTTTACAATACATACTCCATTCATCTTACTGCTCTTACCATCATCAGTCAACTCCATTTACCGATCTGTGGTATTTTTCTGTCAGTCTTTCTTTTCTGTGTCTGTCTGTCTGTCAAACTTTGTATATGATTGATCTGTCTGTCTATCTGTCTGTCTGTCTGTCTGTCTGGTCCCCTCTCCTCTGGCAGTGTCCACCGGTCTGCCTGTTATGGTCTACCTCTTTGGCGGTGGCTTTTTGGTCGGGGGGTCCATGGGTGCCAACTTTCTGGACAACTACCTGTACAGCGGGGAGGAGATTGCTGACCGGGGGAACGTCATTGTGGTGACGGTGGGGTACCGCGTGGGCACCCTGGGGTTCCTCAGCAGCGGCGATGCCAGCGGGCCAGGTGAGGGCGTGGCACAGTGGGGATGGGCGTGGCAGGTGGGAATTGGCGGGGACAGGAGGGGTGGGCGGGGATGGTCAGGGGCAGGTGTGGTGGGTGGGGATAAGTGGGACTGGCTGGGGACAGGAGGGGTGGGTGGGGACAGGAGTGATGGGCGTGGCACAGGGGGACAGGTGTGGCAGGTGGGACTGGGTGGGGACAGGAGGGGTGGGCAGGGACGGGCATGGCAGGTGGGGATGTGCGGGGACAGGAGGGGTGGGTGGGGGCAGGAGTGGTGGGCGGGGGCAGGAGTAGTACTGCAGCATGGTTGCTTGGATCTTTCTCCATTTTTTGGGACACTTGAAGGTCAGCCATCTGCCTGTCTGGTTTATTTGTTGCTGTATATTACACTTATTGGCATGGTGACTGTAGCTTTAATTTGAGGGTATTCTCGTCCACACTGGGTGATTTGTGTAGTAATTACAGCTCTTTTTATATGCAGTCCTCCCATTTTAGGGGAGCAAATGTAATGGGACTGCAACAAAAATTGTGTCGCTGTCCCAATACTTTTGAATTTACCCATACACCTGTATTACTCTCAACTGTAACTCACTGTTTAAAGGCCCAGCTCTAAAAAAAAACCACACCGTTACTGAATCCAGACTCACCAGTGCTGACTGCTGTGGGCAAGCTTGCGGGACAGTGTATGACCGGCTGGAGGGTGTCGGTCTGTAGGGCTGTCCTCGTCTTAAACAGCACCCTGCTGTAGCACGGGGAGTCCCAGTTCTGTCCCAAACCCAGCCCCCTTGTTAAGGTTTGAGGAGAGGGTAAGGGTGAGGGCGCGTAACGTGGCAGCTCTTCTCTCGGCCCCAGGGAATTATGGGCTGTGGGACCAGCACGCCGGCATCGCCTGGGTGCACCGGAACATCAGGGCCTTCGGAGGCGACCCCGACAACATCACCGTCTTCGGCGAGTCCGCCGGGGCCGCCAGCGTCAGCTTCCAGGTAAGCGGCCCCCGTCGCCGCCGCCCCCTCCTATCCCGGTTACGCTCGGATGCGTCCCGCACCGCCATGTTCCCCCCACGCCTCATTTCAGATGAGTGTTTCCTGTCCCGCACTGCCATCTTCCCCCCGCGCCTCATTTCAGATGAGTGTTTCCTGTTCCGCATCACCATGTTCCCCCCGTGCCCGATTTCAGATGAGTGTTTCCTGTCCCGCACTGCCATCTTCCCCCCGCGCCTCATTTCAGATGACTGTTTCCTGTCCCGCACTGCCATCTTCCCCCCACGCCTCATTTCAGATGACTGTTTCCTGTCCCGCACTGCCATCTTCCCCCACGCCTCATTTCAGATGACTGTTTCCTGTCCCGCACTGCCATCTTCCCCCGCGCCTCATTTCAGATGACTGTTTCCTGTCCCGCACTGCCATCTTCCCCCCACGCCTCATTTCAGATGACGGTTTCCTGTCCCGCACTGCCATCTTCCCCCCACGCCTCATTTCAGATGACTGTTTCCTGTCCCGCACTGCCATCTTCCCCCCACGCCTCATTTCAGATGACTGTTTCCTGTCCCGCACTGCCATCTTCCCCCTGCGCCTCATTTCAGATGACTGTTTCCTGCCGTTAGATCGCACAGGGAAGTGCTTTTCCCCAGGGCACATTACCCAATCAGAGAGTTAAAACATCTGAAAACATCAGGTCACACGTCTGTTGACTTTCTCGTCACTGTGGCACATTGGTGATGAGTTGTGATGTGGCAGTGTAGTATAATGGCTAAGGAACTGGGATTGTAACCTACCAGTCACAGGTACGAATCCCAGGTAGGACACTGCCATTGTACTCTTGGGCAAGGTACTTAACCTGCATTGCTTCAGTATATATCCAACTGTATAAATGGATGCAGTGTAAAAAGTTTTCCAGTCGCTCTGGATAAGAGTGTCTGCTAAATGCCTGTAACGTAATGTAATGTGATATCAGCAGGTTTTTGATGCCTGTTGCATGTGTGTATGTGTGTGGGTGTGTGTGCGTGTGTGTGCGTTTTATGAACAACAATTCCTAAATGTTAATGTTAAATGTGTAAATGTTAATGTTAAATGCGTAAATGTTAATGTAAATGTGTGTGCATGTGTCTCCCCGCACAGCTCCTCTCTCCCAAAAACAGGGGTCTGATCCGCAGGGGCATCTCTCAGAGCGGGGTGGCCCTCAGCCCCTGGGCCGTGAACAGGAACCCGCGGGCGCTGGCAGAGGAGGTGCGTGCTCTTCTCCTCTCTCCCCGTCTGGGTTTGGGTTCCAGTGGACAGAACTCTTCCGGACTGAGCTACAGTGGCTAGCAGTGACCACAGTGCACTTCAGACTAGAGGGAGAACTACAGAGCCAGGGATTATGGGATAGCTGTCCGCTGTGAGGCCCTGCTGGAGGGGGGGGGGGGGGGTGGCGGTTTAGGTCTGTGTTAGCCTTGCCCACCTCCACTCACTGAGGCTCAGGCTTAGGCCAGTCTCTGCTCTGAAGACATGGATGTGTATCTTTCTCCATCTCCATCTCTCCCCCTTTTTTTCTCTCCACCCGTTTCTCCCCCTTTCTCTCTCTCCATTTCATGTTTCAGTTTCCAGGTTCTTTCATTGGTGACAAACAACAAAAGAGAAACAATTGTAAAAAAAATTGTTTTTTGCTGTAGTGTAGATCAACAATTACAGCATTGCCAATTATAGAAAGAATAGATACTAAAAGCTCTCTCTCTCTCTCCCTTTGTTCTCTCTCTTCCCGTCTCTCTCCTTCTCTCTCTCTCCCCCCTCAGATCGCCATTAAGGTG
Organism: Anguilla rostrata; assembly: GCF_018555375.3. Taxonomy (NCBI): domain Eukaryota; kingdom Metazoa; phylum Chordata; class Actinopteri; order Anguilliformes; family Anguillidae; genus Anguilla; species Anguilla rostrata. The sequence goes on along the minus strand of NC_057946.1, from coordinate 39,906,108 downwards.
GGCTGTCCCACAGATGAGAAGATGATGCCGTGTCTGAAGATCACAGACCCTGTGGCTCTCACTCTGGCTGGCACTCAAAACCTGGACGGCTCTCCATCCAGTGAGTCCCGCCCCCAGAACCCAGAACTGCTCCGCCTGACCGGCAAATGAGAGCGACTCACCCTCATCCAACCCCAACCACCCTGCCTGACCGCCAGACTAACAGACAAGAGCGACTCACCCTCATCCAACCCCAACCACTCCGCCTGACCGCCAGACTAACAGACGAGAGCGACTCACCCCCATCCAACCCCAACCACTCCGCCTGACCCCCAGACTATCAGACAAGTGCCAGTCACTCACCACAAAGAGAGACATCAACCATTTGCATTATATTTATTTATCAGACACTCTTATTCAAAATTTAATTATATCTATGTGTATATATAAGTTAAATAAGCTATCATCACTACAGGAACTGCACAAATAGAACTCCTAGTGTGGAAAGAAGTGTATGAATCAGCTGCACTGACGTGATATATCTCTTCTCATGTTTAAAAAAGCGATCTTAAAGATGAGAAGAGAATTAGAATTTAAATCCAGTGCTTAAGAAGTGCTACTGCCTTGTAGACAGCTCTCCATGTGTATTCTGCATATGTGACTATTTAGGATAAGGTGACGTACCCCTGAGCGTGAGTCGTTTGAACCCGCGGTGTTCCACTTCCTGTCCTCCCCAGACCCCATCGTGTTCAACCTGCTCCTGACACCTGTGATCGACGGGGACTTCCTGCCGGACGAGCCGGGAAACCTGTTCCACAACGCCGCCGACATCGACTACATCGCAGGCATCAACAACATGGACGGCCACCTCTTCTGCGGCATCGACGTGCCCTCGATCAACCAGCCCCTGCAGCCCACGCCCCCGTGAGTCTGCCTCCGGGCATGCTGGGAAGTCCCCGCGGAACCGCAACAACACAGGAAACGTACACATCGTACAGCGTGTGCGTGCGTGTGTGTGTGTGCGTGTGTGTGTGCATGTGTGTGTGTATGTGCGTGTGTGTGTGCGTGCGTGTGTGTGCGTGTGTGCATGTGTGTGTGTGTGTGTGTGTGTGCGTGTGCGTGCCAGGCAATCAGGCAGATAAAATACATTGCATTTCATTTGTTTATGCTATTTACTCATTGACATATAGTATATTATTTTTCAACAGAGATAATTAGATAATGGAATGTTTAAAAAGTTTTTTTTCTAATGTATGCAGTGCATTTTGACATTTGATTTCAATTTTAGTTCAGATGTAATGATATGACCTTGTTTTTCTGATCAGATCCTCCTTAGTAATCTAATTTTCTCACTTGACCCTCTTTCATTGGCTCTCCTCTGATGGAAACCAATCAGCTTCCATGTTTCTAATGTTTGGCTACTAACTGTACCAAACATCCTGTCCAATGTTCCTCCTTCTTTCCGTGGCTGTTCTGTGGCTCAGGGAGGTGGCCATGGAGCTGCTGAATGCTCTGACCAAGGAGAAGGGGCCGGAGGCGGCCAGCCTCGCCTACAAGGAGTACACCCAGAGCTGGGGCTCCACCCCCAGCAAGTCCACCATCAAGCAGACCATCACTGAGATCGAGACCGACTTCATCTTCCTGGTGCCCACCCAGGCTGCTCTCTACCAGCATGCTAACATGTCCAAGTAAGGCACGGGCCTGTCTGCATCCATCAGGGTTACATTACTGCTACAGCACCAAGATGTAACACACACTCCATTCACCAGCGCTATATTACTGTTACAGCACCAAGCCATAACACACAGGCCTGTCTCTATTCACCAGCGCTATATTACTGTTACAGCACCAAGCCGTAACACACACTCCATTCACCAGCGTTATATTACTGTTACAGCACCAAGACATAACACACACTCCATTCACCAGCGTTATATTACTGTTACAGCACCAAGCCATAACACACACTCCATTCACCAGCGCTATATTACTGTTACAGCACCAAGCCATAACACACACTCCATTCACCAGCGTTATATTACTGTTACAGCACCAAGCCATAACACACACTCCATTCACCAGCGCTATATTACTGTTACAGCACCAAGCCATAACACACACTCCATTCACCAGCGCTATATTACTGTTACAGCACCAAGCCATAACACACACTCCATTCACTAGCGTTATATTACTGTTACAGCACCAAGCCGTAACACACACTCCATTCACCAGCGTTATATTACCCACCACCCTCTCCCATCCCGTCTGTTACAGAACCGGGCGCACGTACTCCTACCAGTTCTCCGTGCCGTCCCTGATCACCACCTACCCCAGCTGGATGGGGGCCGACCACGCCGATGATCTGCAGTACGTTTTCGGGAAGCCCTTCACCACGCCCCTCGCCTACTCCCCCCGCCACCGCGATGTGTCCCGCCACATGATCGCCTACTGGACCAACTTCGCCAGAACTGGGTAAACACCGTCCCCCTGGCCTGTACAGCACTGTGGTATGCTCACACACAAGTATGCATACACGCACGTAAGCGCACACACACACGTATGCACACACGCATGTAAGTGCGCGCACACACACACATAAGCGCACACGCACACGTGCACACACATGCACACACACATAAGCGCACACGCACACGTACACACACACATACACACACATGCACACAGACACACACACACTGAGACTACTCTGCAATACATTGTACCATTGGTCATGCAGAGGACTTCATTAAATATTTAGATCTTGCTTCCAGTTTTTAGTTACAGTTTAAATGTACTGCATGCCAAGCTGCACAAAGAACCAACGCACAGTTAGTGTGTCCGACAAAGGCTTCACCACCATTATGTTTCAGTCAACCACAAAACAGTGCAAATATGAAGCCATAGAGTTCTCCATATTTCATTTTGGATGTGCCTTATTACTCTTGTGCCTGAATTACTTTACCTTGTTCTGAAAGTACATTTTTTGGTTTGGCAATCTACCAAAAGGCAAGCTGGGAATCACACTCACCACCCTCCTTCATGTTTATAAAAATGTTTTGAAATAGAAGTAAAGAAAATTGCATTATTCATATTTTTACAAGATATGTTACAGAATGTGGCTGGTTTTAAAGGTGCAGTGTGTAGAATTTAGTGGTATCTAGCGGTGAGGTTGCAGATTGCAACCAACTAAATACCCCCCCACCTCCTCACCCCTCCCTTTCCAACGACGTAGGAGAAGCTACGGTGGCCTGTAAGTTCAAAAAATGTCAAGCGATGAGGTTCCTTGGTAGATTTATAAATTGTAGTTAGATATTTAGTCTGTAAAACTATAGGTCATAGCTTACAAGTAAGGTAGCGATTATGACAGTTAATTGTTCCGCATTGTGGTAGCGTTTCATTGCTAACGTTAGCTAACGTTAACTGCTTTGCATGGTAAATCATAGAAAGACATGATGCGTCACGAAAACTATTACACTACTAATTAACGATTACATTATGGTGTGAAATACCTTCATTATAAAATACCACTAACCTATTTAAAGACACCCATTTTCAAAAATAACGTATATAACCAAAATATTTTGAGCAGTAATACTTAAATAGCAATGATGAAATCTTACCTGTTTTCAAAAGATAGAGACAGAGACAGTAAACCAATGACATATTTCTATCCGCTTCTGTCTTACACCAGAAAATGATGTCAGCCAGGTCTATCAGCAAACGTATGGCTTAGCTATGCCCAGAAGCCCTCAATAATAATAGTATTTTCCAAGAAATTATGAAAAATCGTTGGCACTGTTTCGTTAGGTGCAGCGTCTTTTACTGCTACCACAGAGTGAATGCGTAAGTGAATGCGATGATAACAAAACTTTTGATTACGCTGACCAATAAAACGCTATTCCAAAAGCAAAATCAGACATGTTATACATCGTTAGAAAGCATATACTCTCACCTACTGAATAAATGGATTTTCAATCAAGCCAGACTGTAGTAAAAAGGGCGACAACGCCGTAAACAACGTGTGGTATTATGCACAGCTATTTTGGAAGATACCCAGGCATCACAAATGTGCGTATATTTCACAAACGGATTGTGCAAGGCAATATATGACCACTCAGTCTCTTCTTTCTTCTTCTTTGTTTTCCAACCGGTGCATTCGTGCCACCCACCAAAATTAAAAATGCGATCAAAAAAAAAAAAAACGCCAAAGCCAAGGCCCTCTCTCGTGCTGTTTGCCTGTTCTGGGCTACTGTAGAAACATGGCGGTGCAACATGGCGGCCTCTGTGGAAGAGGGCCCGCTCCCTATGTAGATATAAAAGGGCTCATTCTAAGGTAATGAAAACACAACGATTCTTATTTTCATGGGATTATACACTAATTAAAACATACTTATGAATATTATATTCCATTTCTGCCAAGTCCGTTCCGCTAGATGCCACTAAATTCGACACACTGCACCTTTAAACCTAAAATTACTTATATCTTGAATTTTATATATTCCTGTATGACAGCATGTCTTTGTAATCAGTAGAAAATCAGTAGCTCTTTCATTATGCAGCTATGTCATTATAACCAGAGGTGAAAAGTCTAAGGGTCAGAAAGTCCTGCCGTGTGTTCCTTTGACCCATGAACTCAGCCAGCTGATTTCACTAATTAGTTCTACCTCCTGGCTGAAGAATTGTGCTAATTAGCAGATCCAGTTAATTGGAACAAAATACTGGGGAGGACTTTTACATTCTGAACCTGGATTTATACATCTAATTATCTCCGAGTGTGCCAGTTCAGTGGCCCCGCCTACTTACTTGTTACTGTCCTCTGGCCCCGCCTACTTACACTTTACTCTCCTCTGGCCTCTCCCACACAGTGACCCCAATAAAGGAGAGTCCGATGTCCCCGTCGCCTGGCCTCGTTTCACCGGCTCAGGACACCAGTACCTGGAGATCAACGAGAAGATGAACAGGGACTCGATCAGGCAGAAGCTGAGGACCCGCTTCGTTCAGTTCTGGACCCAGACATACGCCCTGCTCCCCACCATCAAAAGCCCCTCGGCAGAGTAGTCGGCCTCGCGGCGGGATTCCGGAACCTTCCCCGGGAGCATGCGCCGCGTGTTCCGCTGGATCCTAAGAAGCCGAGCGTAATTGCTAATGATGCGGCCGCCTCTGGACCACCGTGATTTTGCAAAGCTGGTACTGCTTGCTAGTTTGTAAGCCAATGAGTGATAATACACTCTACGCATTTTCCCTCGAGCAGATAGACAATGAGCAATAAACCAAGAAAAGCATGACTCAAAAGACTCATGATTCTTTGATGCCGTTTTAATTATTTAAATATTTATTCACTGTTATATTCAGCCATGTACGCCACACTCATTTTCATACACAAGACGTATACTATCAGGCAGGCTATTTGAATCCTAGGGTGATATAAAGCAGGCTGATTTAAAAGTGGTGTCGCTGTATTGTGTTTAAGTTCTATATTAACAAACAGAATCATGTGCTGATTAATTTGATGTACCATGTTTTAGGGAGGGACATATTAAGACATTACTCATACACAGTATTCTAATGGTCTAAAGGGCATTTTCTGGGGGTTGACTGTTACTGTGGATTTTGGATATGCAACACACAGGGGCACGCAAACCTGCAAACATGCATGCACGCACGCACCCACGCATGCAGACACAGACAAAGACACACACAGGAAGAGCCCTAAATGCACAGGAGATACAGTATGAGAGAGCCCTAAATGCACAGGAGATACAGTATGAGCCCTAAATGCACAGGAAATACAGTATGAGCCCTAAATGCACAGGAGATACAGTATGAAAGCACCCTGAATACCGTAGAGCCGCCATCTGTGGAAGCAGCGTGTTTCCACCCGAAGCACAGCCGCGGGATTATTAATTAATTTAAACGAGGCCGTCCGCAGCAGCTGCAGGATCGCTCACCGCCAGGGACATCCTACTTAGCGCCAAGGGCCCACGGCTATTTACTGAACCCACCCCCCCCCAGTTTCTATTTCTAAAACAATGTCCCTGTCAAGCCAAACTGAACGCTCAATAAAATTTCATAATCCTGCTTTCCTTTCAGTCGACTTTCCTGCTGCTATCTTTTTGGCACCATACACTGCAGGCCCAGAACACTAATTAAATAGGTGGACTGAGGGTTTATCCACCGCTAAGGCATCACGTTTTTTCCCCCAATTAATGCATGCGATTATACGTGCTGTCCAGTGCAGTACTGAGTATCGAGCGACCAGCACCAAGCCACAGCCGTGTCTGAACTCGCCAGGCCAAAATCGTGATGTTTAAAACAGGCACAGATTGTGTACAACAATTAATTCAATTCTTCACAGAGTCAAAAAGGGCTCACCAGGGCTCACATCTCCTCTCTCTTAAGATGTGCTCTGTAGATCGATACTGAACATTTTCAGGGGGGTGGCAGTTTCAGTGCCTTTTCATTATCAGGATTTATTTTAAGTGCATCCGTCCTCAATCCTTTTAAATGGGTTTTAACTAATTAAATAGCGCGGAAGTTTAATTAAGAACGGACACCAGCGGCCAGGCTATTCGCTTTACGATAGCCCGCCAAGTGCGCCGCTAGGATGGCGAGAATCCCTCCCTCTCACAAGCTGTTTACGATTGGCCGTCCCACAAGGCGAATATTCCCATGGAAACCATCATCATCGCACCATAAAAATCACCTACAAAGTCTAGCAGAGTAGTGGAGTGGAGCTGGGCATCTGATTGCAACAGCATAATTCCCCATTAGCACACCAACGGCCATTTTCACTCGGGAAACTGGTCGTTTATTTTCTTGGCGGGTGACAGTTTCACTGGGAATCTCGCACAGATGGTATATCAGTTCTGCAAACGCTCATTCACAAAACCCAGGTCCCTGATTACATCACCCCACTGTCACACCAGTATCCAATAGCGAGGTCAGCCTCTCAGGCTCATGTTGGGTCAAGGAACAGAGTGCATGCCAAGGCGAACTAGAAAACACAAGCATACTGTAAAGAGCTAGAACAGTGAAACAAAAAAAGTAAAAGCGCAGAACACAGAGAGAGAGAATGGCTGAGCGCAAGAGAGAGTGAGAGCAAGAGAGAATGAGAGAGTGAGCAGCTGATGGGAAATCTGGAGAGAGAGAAAGGAAGGGGGAGAGAGAGACTGTTTTACTCAAATGTGTCTAACATTGTGCATTTCATATTAAATCATTTTGACCAGAAGAAAGAGATCAGAGATTGCATTTATTCTGAAAACTCTTTCTAAGAAATCCTTTTATGATCGATCAAAGGAATTCAAACTCTCTTGCATTCTCCAAAATGTACTGCAGAGGGCAGTCACACAGCGAGAAAGACGCAGCAAGAGACCGAGACTCCTTTTTGGGTCTTTTTTTCCTTCTTATTAAAATTATTATTATTATTATTGTTGTTGTTGTTATTATTATTATTATCAACAATAATAATAATAATAATTTTTATGTATTTAATTGTTATGATTTTCTGATCTCACTTGCCCAACTGACAGATAATTTCCTCTTCTTCAGGCGGTATTTTTGAAAGAAGTGTAGCGGACGGCAGTGCCGTAGTTAAAGATTTGCGAATCAGCGGCTGCTAAGCACGGTCTTATTTGCCTTTTCACGCTGCTGCTTAATGACGCTGCTTAATGCGATCGGGATGCTAATGAAAACGCTAATTTCCCCTCCTTTGCCATTTCTGCTGGTTCATCTGCTTCCTCTTGTTAACGAGCTTTGCTTGCAAGTAGCCGGCCGAACACAAACGTCCGCTGAGCGTTTGAGTGTTACTCCCGTCCACCTCGGGTGGGTCTGTGAGAAGACGCGCAGGCCTGTGTGGGTGTATGCAGATGAAAAGTTTCTGTCCACGGTGATATTAAAATGCTAATCTAGCCCGACGGATGGGTACTCTAGTCTGTCCTCTTTCATTTCCCTTGTATTACGGAAAATGGGCATCTGCCAATGGAGCCTAATAAACAAGGACAAATTAAACATCTGGGTGACTGTGCTTTATGTATTTGTCTGGGAAACTGTTAAACAAATAAGTTATGTAATGGAAAATGGTTATTCAAGGGCAGAATTGCCTAAAAAGAAGTATTCAAGCACGTATGCCAAATGCACAGGCACACACACACATACACACATATACACAAACATACACAGACGTACACACTGACACATGCCCACACAAAGGCACGGTCTCTCTCTCTCTCACACACACACACACACATACACACATATACACAAACATACACACACACACACACACATACAAAAATACACACACACACACACTGACATATGCCCACACAAAGGCACAGTCTCCCTCTCTCTCTCTCACACACACACACATACACACACACACAGATACCCACAAACACACGCACACACACACACACACACACACCATGAATCCAACCCCCACCCTTACCACTCAGACGCAGTCGGAGAATGACTCAGAAGGTGAGCGCAGGTTACCCAGCGCCCAACTTTCCACATCATCAGATTTCCTCAAAGCAAATTAACTGAGGGGCTACTGGGTGCCGCCTGCAGCTGAAGAGGTGGCCTGCGTCCCACGCCGGTGAGTCACATCCTCACTGCCCGAAATTCCTTCTGCCGATCACATGCTCCAGGGAGGGAGGGACTCAGCTGGCAGGTTATTTCAGCTCACTGATGGCACACCCACAGTCTCACCTGCACCGCCTGCACAAGATCTGCAGCTCCCCCTGGTGGAATGACTGTGCAGCACGGCTGGGTCACAGTGGAATGACTGTGCAGCACGGCTGGGTCACAGTGGAATGACTATGCCAGCACGGCTGGGTCACAGTGGAATGACTGTGCTGCACGGCTGGGTCACAGTGGAATGACTATGCCAGCACGGCTGGGTCACAGTGGAATGACTGTGCAGCACGGCTGGGTCACAGTGGAATGACTGTGCAGCACGGCTGGGTCACAGTGGAATGACTATGCCAGCACGGCTGGGTCACAGTGGAATAACTGTGCAGCACGGCTGGGTCACAGTGGAATGACTGTGCAGCCGGTTGGGTCACAGTGGAATGACTATGCCAGCACGGCTGGGTCACAGTGGAATGACTGTGCAGCACGGCTGGGTCACAGTGGAATGACTATGCCAGCACGGCTGGGTCACAGTGGAATGACTGTGCAGCACGGCTGGGTCACAGTGGAAATACTTTGCAGCAAGGCTGGGTCACGTGGAATGACTATCCAGCACTGGGTCACAGTGGAATAACTGGCAGCACGCTGGTCACAGTGGAATGACTGTGCAGCCGGCTGGGTCACAGTGGAATGACTGTGCCAGCACGGCTGGGTCACAGTGGAATGACTGTGCAGCACGGCTGGGTTACAGTGGAATGACTATGCAGCATGGCTGGGTCACATGGAATGACTGTGCAGCACGGCTGGGTCACAGTGGAATGACTGTGCAGCACGGCTGGGTCACAGTGGAATGACTGTGCAGCACGGCTGGGTCACAGTGGAATTACTGTGCAGCACGGCTGGGTCACAGTGGAATGAATACACAGCACAGCTGGGTCATGGCATTCGGAACAGAAGAAGCACAGTCCAGGCTTGCTTCTCAGAGCACACAGAAAAATACGGAGGGCGCAGCTGTAATGAATTGGGCGAGATCGGGCAATCCAAATAAGAGAATGCAGTCAAAAACATGCGGGTAGAAATGTTTTAAAAGTGTCTGAATGACCCTTCAAGCAGCGAGAAGGACAGGAACACAACCACCCACACAAATCCCACGAAGGAACAAACAGCTCTCATACACTGAGAACAAATGGCTGAGAGAAAAATGCTCACAAAGAGAATGCTTTTTAATTACCCATACATGTGTAATGTGCTTATATACCCATGCATGTGTGATGGTGCTTATATACCCATTCATGTGTGATGGTGCTTATATACCCATGTGTGTGTGATGCTGCTAATATACCCATGCATGTGTGATAGTGCTTATATACCCATACATGTGTGATGCTGCTAATATACTGTAAATTTAATTACCCATACATGCATGGTGGTGCACACAGATGCATAGGTGTGTGTAGGTGCGTATAGATGCATAGATGTGTGTAGGTGCATATAGATCCATGGGTGTGTGTAGGTGCGTATAGATGCATAGGTGTGTGTAGGCGCACATAGATGAAGGAAGCTGAATGCCATGTATGCTTCCAACAGCCTTTGGCATCATCCATCTATTTCTGACAAATAACGGGTTGACCATTTTGTTTTCCTGAAATTGTTTAAAGTGAGGGGGTGACCCCAGTTCTAAGCCTTTAAAGTGAAAATAACTCAACTGGCGTAGCAGGTCATTTAGCTTGAACTGAAATGGGGAACTTAAGGGAACTCCAAAGCAAATTTTGTTGTTTACTTTGTGTTCAAAGCGAGCAGTTCATTACCTTTACCGGGCTCTGTTTTATTAGATCTGACAGCCACTGATTTCGAAACAGCATTTGGATGTATTCTCCGTGCCTATTTGTCTCCCCAATTTAATAATTAATTAAGGGCATGGGAGCCACTGAACCACAGCTCTTCTGAGTGTGAAATGACTATTAAAGAACAGCAGGCAGATTGGTCCTGTGGCAGGATGCCAACTGACATATCTATCAATCAACATGAGGTTTATGTTCCTTTCAAATAAAGAATGAAATATCATGATTTCAGACCTCTGTCAGTTAGCTGTGCTAACTTGTGCGAATTTAGGCGTACTTGCAGCACTACAAAGAGAGTCAAACATTAACCATTTATCTTCCCCGTATCCTAAAAAACATGAACCCCAGTTTTGTTTGATGTTTTGGTGACACCATTTTGAACAATTGTACAATTTTTGATCATTAGATTTCAATATTATTTTCAGGATTTTTGAACTGTCAAGTTGCAGTTCATCATATCAAAATATGCTGACCAAACCTGATATATTACTAAAAGAGGTAACAGTCATACAGAGGAGGGACTTTACAGTATGAAATTGTTGCTGTTATGAACTTAAGCCAGTAACTAAGTGAGCTGTTCAGGGTCATTTCTGTCTTTAAACAATATATCCAGGAACAGTTTACCCGTGTGATCCCACTCCCCAACATTTTGTGTAGAAAACAGGTAAATAATGACCCAAAATCAAGCGAGACCAGGATTCCAAGGCCCTGGATTAATGCCTGTTGGGCTGGACTCCGTTCTGCGATGTCGTTTGGTCAGCAGGTGTGTTGATTAGAAGTTTTATCGCACCTTATCTGAAAATGGGCGGCTCAGAAGGGGGCGAGAGGCCGCCCCTCCTCTAGAACAAACAGGCTGAGGACATGAAGGTGACTGAACGGGCGGTTTTATTCGCTCTCTCTGTGGAACTGCGAGTCGTCCAGGTTCCGGGGGGTTACAGTTTGGATTCAGAGGAGTCCAGGTGTACTGACCAGACTGAATCGCACGGGGGCGAATCAGGGCAAAATGTAACGTACGGAAGAGGGAGAAGTCCTTTTGAAATGAGCCATGGTTGAGTCAGGTGGCTTTGGCTCGGGAGCACAACATGGATGACGCGGAGGAAGGCCGCCCTTCTCCGACGACCTTGGCGGCTGGAGCCCCGCCTCAGGGGGCAGCGGTGAAGCTGAGTGCGCCGTCCCTGTCGGAGACGGGTGCTCAGACGGGGCCGACTTTCGGGGAGGGGGGTTCGGAGGACGCAGCGCGCGGCCTCTCCTCCCCGGGACCGCCCAAGCGAGCAGGGGAGGAGCGGGAGAGACGGGGAACTTACGCCACAGGAACCCGCCGCTCCACGGAGCCGGACCGAGCGCGCTCAGACCGAGCAGGGCTGGAGGAGCCGGACCGAGCGCGCTCAGACCGAGCAGGGCTGGAGGAGCCGGACCGAGCGCGCTCAGACCGAGCAGGGCTGGAGGAGCCGGACCGAGCGCGCTCAGAGCGAGCAGGGCTGGAGGAGCCGGACAGAGCACGCTCAGAGCGAACAGGGCTGGAGGAGCCGGACCGAGCGCGCTCAGACCGAGCAGGGCTGGAGGAGCCGGACAGAGCGCGCTCAGAGCGAACAGGGCTGGAGGAGCCGGAGACAGAATCCACCGAAGAGCCGCTGCTCTCGGGAGGGGTCGACCAGCCAGGGGGCAGGGAGGCAGGAAGAGGAGCCGGGACCACGGCCCAGCGGGACCAGGACGCCGAAAACAAGGGCCCAGCGAGAGAGGGGGAGGGCGGGAGCGCGGACGCCATCGCGGAGGAGTGCCCCGTGTGCACCGAGCCCCTGGGTGCCCCCGGTGGTGGCGGGCGGGCGGCGCTGCACTGCGGCCACGCAGTGTGCCGGGCCTGCCTGGCGGGGATGCTGGGCCGCTCGGCGGACCCCACGCGGCTCCGCTGCCCGCTCTGCCGCCAGAGCACGCCGCTGCCGGCCTGGGAGATCCGCCGCATGCAGGAGGAAGCTGCCTCCCACGCGGGCGGCGGCGGCGGCGGCAGCGGCGGCGCGGACGCCGCGCTCCTGGCCCCGCCCCCTTCGCCGTCCCCCCCGACCCGGGGCCCGGAGCGCTGGCTGGAGGCGCGGGTGGAGGCGCGGGTGGGGGCGGTGGCGGTGTGCGGCTGCCTCAGGCTCCCCGTCGGCGCGGCGCTGGCCCTGCGGCGGCTCCGGCGGCGCTGCCGCTGCTGCTACCTGACCTGCCTGCTGCTGCTGTACCTGACCGAGCTCACCTGCCTGCTGCTGGTCTTCCTGCCCGTGCTGGTGCTGGTCCTGCTCTTCACTCTCGCAGGAACATAGACTGCAGGTCTTACGCTCCGCCTTTCCCCCTTGTAATTACCAAAGCAGTGGGCCGCATTTGGACCGTCTGTTAGAACTGAAATGCATTCTTCAGTTCGTTATTGAAATCCATCGCTCTTCAGCTCGTTATTTTTGAAATAAATGTCACTGAATAAACATGGCTTCTCTCCACAACTGCACCTGTAGTCTACATTGGGTTCTGCTCTATTTCTGACTTTACCTTCGCTGTAAAAACTCACAGACAGAAACGTAACTAGTCACATACCCTAAATAATACTTAAACATGTGCACATATGCTTAATATGAATGCTTTGTATAAACACGTTTAGCATGAGTGTGTAATGTTTTTTGATTCCAAAATATATCATGTGTATGAGATCTCAAAGATCTGGAGAAAGGTTATATTTTCTGTATACAAACAATCTACAGTATTTCATTAACTAATCAAATGTAATTTTCCTTCATTGTCAAGGAATGTAAATGAACCACAACTTTCAGAACAATTACTTAAAGGTTCATTCCCACATTCACAATTAAGTATATACAGGAATATAAAATAAGTCACACTCTCAGGCTGGTGATGTCACTCTGCCATCTTGCATCGTGAATGCATGGCTGCAACAGACCTTAGGTATAAAGGATTTTGGATTTGGGTTGTTTGCTTGTGTTTTTACACTGGCCTACTTCTGGATAGGCAAGAATTCCTGCTGTCCTCAGCAAATTCAACTCACGGGTAAAGACAAAACCATAGAAAACATTTCTAAGCGCATCCGTTCATCTTTAAAAAAAATTTGTTAACTCTCAGTCAAATGTGAATTTGCACGAGAAAGCTCGAAAATCCTCGCGCATGAATTTTACGGTATCTGGGTGCCAGCACTGCGAAGCAGCCATTTCTAGATGCGGACAAAACAGTTGTGTGCATTTTTTTTATCGCAAGAAAGACATTTGCATAATTCACGTGGTGTCTCCGTGGGGATGAGGACGGGGGAGAGGCCTCCTCCCTGCTGGGGGAGATCGAGCGCGCACTTACGGGAGGCTTTGGGGCAGGATCGGGCAAAAAGCCGGATCGTCGGTGCTGAATTATGCAGACGCTGTGCTATACGCCCGAATGAGCACATTACGCATGCGTGTGCAGGAAACACATTACCCATGCATGTGCAGGAAACGCATTACGCATTGCATGCATGCGCAGGAATTGCATTCCGCATGCATGTGCAGGAAACACATTACCCATGCATGTGCAAGAAACGCATTACGCATTGCATGTGCAGGAATTGCATTCCGCATGCATGTGCAGGAAACACATTACCCATGCATGTGCAGGAAACGCATTCCGCATTGCATGTGCAGGAATTGCATTTCGCATGCATGTGCAGGAAACACATTACCCATGCATGTGCAGGAAACGCATTCCGTATTGCATGTGCAGGAATTGCATTCCGCATGCATGTGCAGGAAACGCATCACGCATGCATGTGCAGGAAACGCATCACGCATGCATGTGCAGGAATTGCATTCCGCATGCACGTGCAGGAAACGCATCATGCATGCATGTGCAGGACACGCATTACGCATGCATGTGCAGGAAACGCATCACGCATGCATGCGCAGGAAACACATTACCCATGCACGTGCAGGAAACGCATCATGCATGCATGTGCAGGAAATGCATCACGCATGCATGCGCAGGAAACACATTACGCATGCATGTGCAGGAAACGCAACCCTGTCGATTTCTCTCTGAGTTCTTTAAGTCGCTTTGGCCCTCCTCGCTTGGAGGGGTGGGGGGGCTCTCACGAGGGGCTCTAAATGCCCCCGATCCTTCCCCCTGCACCGGCTGAAACGCAAACCGCGGCCGACGTTAGATAACATTACAGCACTTGGAAAGCAGGAGGAAAACCGCACTGTTCTCCATCCCGCTCTGGCCAAAGGCAAACAGACAGATGGCCAAGTTCCAGCTCTGACCTGCTTTTCCCTATTGTTTTATGACCTTCTGTGGCTACTCTGTGTCTCTCTCTCACACGCACACGCACACACACGCACACGCACGCGCACACACACACACTCCGGTTACATGCTTGAGTTTACTGTCGCAGATGCATTCGGTTCTCTCCTGTGGCTGCATAAACACAACATTTCCACATCGTTACCATCCATGCTGTTTATTCGCTCCACTGCCACCTCAATCAAGGCCAACTCACACACACGCCTCCTCTCCCACACACACACATACACACACACACTCACACACCCTCCCTCCTCCCACACACACACACGCACACACGCCCCCTCTCCCACACACACACACACACACACCCCTTCTCCCACACACACACTCACACACACACACGCCCCCTCTCCCACACACGCACGCACACACACACCCCCTCCTCCCACACACACACACACACACACACACACACCCTCTCCCAAGGACACACACACTCACACCCACGCACACACACCCCCTCTCCCACACACACACTCACACACCCCCCCTCCTCCCACACACACACACACACACCTTCTCCCACAGACAAACACACCTGCACACACACACACACCCTCTCCCACAGACACACACACACCCTCCTCCCACAGACACATACACATACGCACACACACACCCTCCTCCCCCACACACACAAACACACACATATACACACACACACACACCCCTCCTCCCACCAACACACACGCTCTCCTCCCACACACACACACACACACACACGCACATGCATACGCACACACACGCATGCACGCATTCATACACACTCACGCATACACACATGCACACGCACACCCCTCATGCCACAGACACACACTCTCCTCCCACACAGACACACACACACCCTCTCCCACAGACACACACACCCGCACACACACCCCCTCTCCCACAGACACACACACCCGCGCACACACACACCCTCTCCCACAGACACACACACACGTACACACACATGCACACACACACACACACACATGCATACGCACACACACACATGCACGCATTAATACACACTCACGCATACACACATGCACACACACACCCCTCCTCCCACAGACACACACACACTCCTCCCACACAGACACACACACACTCACACCCATCCCCTCCCCACACACACACACACGTACACACACACACATACACACACACAAGCACACACACTCACACACATGCATACACACACACAAACACACACACATCCCCTCCTCCCACACACACACTCACACACACACATCCCCTCCTCCCACACTCACACACATGCATACACACACACACACTCACCCACACATCCCCTCCTCCCACACACACACACACACACACACACACACTCACACACCCCCTCTCCTCCCACACACACTCACACACCCCCTCCTCCCACACACACACCCACCCTTCCTCCCACAGACACTCACACACACACACACATTCACACACATCCCCTCCTCCCCCACACACACAAACACACACATATACACACACACACACACCCCTCCTCCCACCAACACACACGCTCTCCTCCCACACACACACACACGCACATGCATACGCACACACACGCATGCACGCATTCATACACACTCACGCATACACACATGCACACGCACACCCCTCATCCCACAGACACACACTCTCCTCCCACACAGACACACACACACACCCTCTCCCACAGACACACACACCCGCGCACACACACACACACACACTCCCACAGACACACACGTACACACACACACACACGCATGCACGCATTAATACACACTCATGCATACACACATGCACACACACACCCCTCCTCCCACACAGACACACGCACACTCACACACATCCCCTCCTCCCACACACACACACACACACACACACATCCCCTCCTCCCACACACACACACACACACACACACACACACACAGTTAAGCCACTGAGCTGTTTTACGAGCTCAGCAGTTTCCCCTCCCAGCAGCTGGCACCGTACCCGCGCCTCCGAGCCCTGCGGTGCGTATCCGGGACTGAGCCACGACAGACCGCGGCAGCCGCCGTGGACCACGGCCCGCTCATAAACACGGGTGCGAATAATACATAAGGGCATAGTGACACATTTAATCTGAACTATGCACAGCGCGATGTCTGCGCCCCAGACTAAAATACGTTATGCGGACAGAACCGTCTGCCAGGCTGGACAATTCAGTGCAACTGCAAAGCAGTGCCGCACAGTCCACTGCGCTTTCCCCGTTTTGTGATTCGTCCAAAAATTTACATCGAGACCAGGGCATCGCGCTGTGGGTACACGGCCTGAGAATTCTGGGCTTCCTTCCAACTGAAACAGCTTTTCTCAGCATGGACTGAGGTGCTGTACTAACTGTACTAACGGTTATGTTATGTTATGCTATGCTATGTTATGTTCAGTTAACCAAAATGCAGTCTGTAAAAGCAACTAGGTACCATACACAGGATTGGTTGATTAATGTATTAATTGGCTTGTAAGTTGATTGACTGCTTAGTTTATTTATTTATTTATTTACTGATTGATTGACTGGCCAACTCACATGCTGAAAGTGTGGACGCTTGGTTATTAAACCCTAACACCTGCCTGGGCGAATTCTGAATAACCCAAAGGCCTGAGACAGGTGAGATAGCTGCACAGCTTTAATCATCAGTTACAGTAACAAGCACACTGGACAGAAAAGAACAGCACTGACGCTACACAGAGTGATGGCTGCAGCTGCATAAATGCTACTTTGCGAGTGAACAGTCGATGTAAAAAGTGCACAAACGTGTGCATCCCTGACTGTAATCATTGTTAGCAGTAACGGTCCTGGCCTATTTGCATGTTTGCTGCTGTAGGCGACAGGCACAGCTCTGCCCTCTAATGGAGTTGGGGGGGGGGGGGGGGGAATTCCAGGATTGTGGGTAGGGGGGTTTGTTTTTTTGCCAGAATTATTTAATTATGCTTTAGTATTTTTTTTGGCCCATGCAGTTCTGTTCTGAGTGCAGTCCAAGTCCCCCTTCTCTTTGATTGCACACTCTGTGAGCCGTTGTACTGTTTGGTTTTTAAGGTACTGTGGAAAGGTCTAAGCCTTTAACGTAAATGCTATGAATGCTTAAACTTGTGGAATCATGGGATAAATTACCCAGTGCAGTCAACAGCAGGACTCACACGGGTGCTGACAGCAGTACTACAGGGCAAAGACCTTCCTGGACGTCTCAAGATGCCAGAGGTACCAATGTATGTTCATTTCCACTTACTTTTCTTTCTCAAGCTGATCACAGCTAAAACTCCCACCTACTACTCAATGTGGCACAGTTACACTAGTGAGTGTAACTGACGGCAGAAAACACTAAACCATCCACCATTTTGGCTCCAGTGATTTTGCAATGGTGATTATAACGGACTGCTTTCTTCATACATTGGTTATTAAACCTCTGTGTATGACCACAGCAGGGCGTTCCCCAGTAACAGTCAAGTCAGTGGTCTCCTTTCATCATCTCACGGATCCCTAAAATGGCAATCGTTTGGCTGAGAACCCAACACATCAACAAGATGGTTAACATACGATACCTTTCCCTGACTCAAGCCATTACAGGATACAATGGCACAAGGAAGCATGTTCAGGCTATCATCTCCTTGTACTACGGATCTTTATGTGACACTGCAGTCTATTACAGTGCAAATATTTGATTAATTCAGTGATCACAATATTGCCAACAATGTATAAACCCAACAGGGTATTTGGTTTTATTTGAAAGCCAAGTATATGTCATTCATGAAAGAGAAAAACAAACAAAATAAAAATTTGTTTGGCTGAGGATCCCATGGGACCCCTGCCTCTCCCTGTACAGCAGTTTGGGAACCCATGGATTTAGGACCCCGGCTTGTATTTGAGATGGACCTGGTTTACCCCCAGGTCCTCACTGCTGACCAGGGTAAATAATTTGAATATTTTCCATAACTTCTGTGCCATGTGATGTTGAGTTAAAATTAAATGCATGCTCTGCAATTTCCCAGAATGGTGCATACCAAGCAAACTGATTTTAATAAGGAATAATTGCGATTATACCCCTAAATGGCTGGTTTTGGGACTGTTTAGCGTTTGCTTAATGGGACACGTGGCCAGCACGCGACTCGTGGAGGATGCGGTAAACCCGGCTGGCCACCCGACAGTTCCGCGAACCGCCGTTGAAGGACCTCCCACGGAGGAGACCGGCCGGCGCTGTCCGGTGCTGAAAGGCCGACCTAGCTGCCGCAACACAGACGCCCTCTTCGCCGCGTAACGCCGATCTCATGCCGTGACTGCAGACGGCGACTCGAGTATAAAGCCGCCGATGCCAAAAGCGCCACGCGTTCGGTTCGGCTTTGATCTCGCTCTCGCTCCTCTTTCTCGTTCGCGTGCTGCGCTCCCTGCCAACGGCTACTCCGCCGACGGTTTCCCCCATTCAGAGCTCTCCCTCTGCAGCCGTATCGCGGCCAGACACAGCAGGCTTCCCGCAGTCAGGCGAGCCTGTTCATCCCCTTGACTGCAGACCCTGCTAATGTTACCTCAGGCTGTTCTGTCCTTTTCTTTTTTTCTCCTTTCTCCATCTCTTGGTTTTCTTCTCCTTAAAACCTTAAGGCTGCTGTGAAGTCATTTGTTGCAGTAGCAGAAAACACTGCAAATCTCCTGCTTGCGGTCTATGATCCAATCACAGTGACAAGTATTAAAAGCAGGCAGGATCACGAGTGTGGCCCTGTTTTCAGGTAAAATTAATCAATTAAAGTAACGTGGTGTCCTTGGACTCACCCACACTCTACCCCGCCACATCTTTAATGACCTGTAACCTGACAAAGATCCACTTTGGATTGAATCCTTGTGAATCAACGGTGGAAATGGCTGGCTCGGTGCACTTTATTCACTGCCCCTAAGGAGATAATGAATTCTCTGAGTTATAATAAAAAGCTCTTTATAACAGCACGTCTCCCATGTGCAAAAGCAGCGGGTTACATTATGAAACCGGCCGCTGCCACCTCAACGCCCCCACAATGCACCTCTGCTACCTGCAGTGACCCAGATTGAGGTTTACTCAGCCTTGCTCAGAGACTGCAGTGTGACTGGTCTGCCTGCTTGTTTTTTTTCTCTTCATTTTTCATTTCTTATTTTTGGGAGTTGTGCTCTTCAGGGACGGCTGCCGGGGCTCAGCCAGGACCCCAGCAGCGGGACGGTGCCCTAAGCAGGGCTGTGCCCCTGGCAGGCGTGTGGGGCTCTGTGGACACAGGCTCACAATGTGCTGGAGTGGATCATGAATGCAAACTGCTCAGACATACTGCTCACGCATCTTCATGTTCTTCTACGGCACTGCTCCCTGTGTGCCACACAGATGTACGTCACACGTGTGAGTGTGTGTGCGAGTGTGTGTGTGTGCATGCGTGTGTGCATGTGCTTGTGTGAGAGTGTGTGTGTGTGTGTGCGTGTGTGTGTGCTGTGTGGGTGTGTGTGTGTGTGTGTGTGTGTGTGCGTGCGCGTGTGTGCATGTGTGTGTGTGTTTGTGTGCGAGTGTGTGTGCGTGTGTGTGAGAGAGTGTGTGTGTGTGCACGAGTGTGCAAGTGTGTGTGTGTGTGTGTTTGTGTGTGCAGAGCGAGCCCGTTTGTGCTGCGTGTTTGTGTGGCTGGTATTTGGCAAAGAGCATGGGAGTTACATAATGGCTGCAATGCAGACTGTACCTACCCCATTGATGTGTGGAGCAATGGGGGAGAAGGGGGGGGGGGGCGCCAACACATTGTAGGTTAAAGGAGGGCCGCGTCGTCTCGTGCGGCCTTTGGTCGCGTGGCTTGCGGCAGGCGAGCGATCCGGGCCCTGCCCGGATTGGTCCCGACAGCGAAGCCCACGCAGTCCATCACCGACGGCTAGAATCTTCGGCTCGCTGTCAAGTTAATCCGACGGTTGCCGTTTCCCATTCCGAGAGCTGCCTGCGTGTCTCTTAATGGTACTGTAAATAAAAAATCCCTCGTGTTGTGTATCCCACGCCATGTCAACTAAGGAAACGATGCATTATGGAAAGCTCTGGCGTTACAAAATTATTTAGGTAGACAAAGTTTCACAAAAGCTCGATGCATTTTCTGAGCAATTAAAGTTTGCGGAAGACCACTTGCAGTACGTGCTTCGACACAAGCGAAGCGCAAAATTGCTAACACGTGACATGTGTGTGAATGTAGACAAGAAAACTGCCCTCATTACTTATTTAACTAAATGAGACAGCGCTGTTTTCTTCTTAGCCTCCGTGTAATATATGCACTCGTTTCGCTATGCAGATGCATTTACAGTTAACTAAAAGCTGAAACAACACGCTCAAAAGTTCCCATTATCCCAAACGTGTGGTGACAAAGCACGTTCATTTTGTTATCGCCCACATAAATTCGGATTTGCAGCCATTCAGTCGAAACTGGAGTTGGAAAGTGCAGGAATATAAAGCAGTTCAGTTATTGTTTTGTAATTATGTGCACACTGTTTTTCTACCTGTTCTTTCTATTGATATTATTCCTGCAATTGGTATTCGCTGTTGCGATCCAAATTACTATGCGTGTCTACATTCGTTGCAAAATTCTCTCTTGCCTGACATTCAAATATTAATATTATTGTCGCAGGGGGACACGGCGGGGGCGGAATAATAATTTCCAGTGATATTAAAAATTCAACGAGTATTGATCACGATAGCAAATAGTGATATTTAAGCACCAGACTGATTTCCACCGCGATTAAGACGCAATACTATTGAATAAGTAATACACTGAATGATCTTCAATATGTTAATCAATGATATATTTGAAATAAGCCTAGGCTACATTTTATGTATAATACAGTTTTTGAAACATCTGTATTGGTTTGTCGTTGTCCGCGATAATTTGTATTCATTTACAATGCGTTTGACTTCTTTATGGTAATATTTTATTGTTTATCAAATAGATTTTCAACTATCGCAATTAAAAATAGTAATAAACGCCCGATCAACTAACATTTGGAGGCAGAGAATCCTGTTTCCTTGGTAACCAAGGTCTGATTGTAGGTACATTTCTCTTGTTTTAATGCTGGGATGCTCTCCTGCGCTCGGTTTGACAGTCTCATTGCTGATGCATATCCCCCACTGGTTTATAACCCAAGTCTGCATATTTTCAAGACACAGACGTTCTAATTATATGTTGCACTTTCCAAATAGAAAATTCGTTTCAATTGTGTATCTGGCCACTGTTGTTTCGTTTCGTTTACAAAATTCGTCGAAATCACACTTCGTTGTTAATTTCATCTCTTAAATGTAGGACGAGGGAAGATATGCCGCTGCTGTGCCCTTGGGGGGGGTCCTCTGCTCTTAGAAATTATTTAGGAGTTGCTCAGAATAACTTGGTAGGCTTCACAAGATGGACCTCGTATCTGGGGCTCTGAATACTTGAATAGGCGAAAACGCAGCTGACGGGTTTTAAAAATAAATTAACTGTGGCAGAAGTATCACTGAAATACCGCGCCTCGGACTGGATAATTCAGGGACCAGGGCGTTAAGGGAATTTAAGACGTCAGCAGAGACATCCAGTTCATTCCAATGACATGACTCCTGCGCGCCTGCCGTTTTACTACAAGCCCTTTATTACATCCGAATATGTTACGGAGTAGCTACCTACCTACACCCCTGCAACATTCAAGTCCCAATCTGTATTGTTTCGTTGAATTGTCTGCGCTATCTGTTCCTATTGCGCGAAATGCACATGGTATTTATATACTGATAACATACATGTGTGCACGCATTGGTTGAATTGCTCTTTAAAAAACGCGTTTTCCCGACTACACCGTTCGATGGCTTTACTGCACAATCACCCACGCGAGATGATCCCTTTCTGGTTTGCTGCATAGTTTTTTTTATGGCTGTTCATAATTTCCCAACCTTTATAAGTGATAATAACTCCACCATTGTTTATTAAGCAAGGGAGACCCACGGGAATGTAACGATTTACTCAAATTTAGGTAGGCTAATCGATTGGGAGAGCATCCGAGCTTAACACCACGGCAATATCAGGAGTCGGCGGGCACGCGCACGACAGCGCGAGCACAGCTGCAAGCACCAAGGACAGCCTTGGAGCGTCGCAGAGAACTGAATCGGACAGAACCTCGGACGAACCCGAGGCTGGAGCGGGCAGTCAGTACATTAATGTAATGCGACATGTAAGCTATTGCTGCATAATTATTTTCTACAAAACGACAGACAGCTGCACTCTGCTGAAAAGGCTGTATTCTAAAAGGACGAGCTACACCAACGCATCAAATGGGAAAAAGAATGGGGGGAATTAACCAAATGAACTGCAGATCCTAAAACGACGAATACGACAACCTTAAAGAGCTCTGATGATAATCCCATACGCCAGCAGCGACTGTGGTCGATGACTCTGCACATTCCGCCGCAGCGCATGTTAATTTAGTCGCATTACGGAAACCTTTCCATGTAGCCTAGTTGGACGGTGGTCAGCCGAGGATCGGGTAAATTCAGCACTTCGAGCCCACTCGTAGCGGAGAGAGGCGCAAGCCGGGTCCACGGTGCGTTTTATCCGTTTGCGCGATGCGTCTCTTCCTGCTGGCGGTTTTTTTCTCGTGCTCCTTTGCACGGGGAGGTTGCGAGCCAAAGATCGTGAACATCGGCGCGGTGCTGAGCCAGAAGCGGTATGAGCAGGTGTTCAAGGACGCCGTCGCACAAGCCAACCAGATGCATGGAAGAGAGAAATTTAAGTTAAACGCCATCTCCGTCACCCACAAACCCAACGCTATCCAGATGGCCCTTTCCGTGTGTGAGGACCTAATCTCGAGTCAGGTAACCAAGTGAACACTCTAAACTCTGTTTTCTTCGGCATCACGCAGTCTTCTGCAATCATTGAACACTATGCATGTAGTTAACTCAATTTTTGATCAAGAACGTACCCCAAAAGTTGTCAGAAGCCACAAATCAACTTTAAGTTATAAACAGTCGGTGGCACGACCATTGCCTCTATTTCATTTCAGCGCATAAAAAGCTACAATAGCAGGTCAAATGATTAGCAGACTACAAGTAGACCAAAAAGGGCAGTTTCAAATGTGAAAGAAACTCCTTTTGAGAATGAATGAAACCTGCTTTTAACACTGTTCTTTGGTTCCGCACAAGTGTAAGTTCAGTTGAAGTTTCGCATTGGTTTATGTTTTTGGTCTATGTGGTATCCAGCACGAGAACACGAATTTGCTGTAATCTGTTACTGCGCCAGTAGTTATTAGAAAACCGATTATAACACATGGGTTATCAGGGACAATGGCCATTAACACGCAATGCTCAGTTTCAAGTGCCATATTATGTTTAATGATGGGGCTGTTTGCAGTGGATTTGGTTTATAAGTGTAGTTCATGTATTCAATTGCACATTTCGCCACCAAAATCATATTTATTACATATTACACTGAATCTTATTTTCGGTAGCGCAAATCTGCTGTATGTGGGTTTGCTTTGGTAATAATTTCAATTTTCAATACACACAGCGGCTCTTGCCAAAAGCGCTCGTCCTTGATTTGGCTAATACGTTCGATTTATGCGAACGTCTATAAATAATGGCTGGAATTGGGCATCCTTAGTTAAGGCAATATAATTTTGGTAATAAGCCGCTGGTAATAAGGCATTATAATGCTGTTTTATTTAACGGAGCAACAGGCTTCACGACGCACAACGCGGTTGTGGACGCTCAGCATTTTGGAAGGCTTAAGGGTGGTATGAATCTCCGATCGTTAAACTGCGGTGTCAGGTGTAGTTACATCACATACACTCGTTTTAACGCAGTCAACTGTTAAAACCGAGACGAAAAATTCACATGACAGCCAAGCATTTGTTAGTTTGTTTGTTGGACGTCCGCGCAAATGTAAAATAGCTAATGCCACCCATACTCTGAAATCATTTTATACAACCGTGTAATTAACGGTGGAATGAAATGCCAGTCCTTATTAAATAGACAGTGTCATGACGTCATCGACACGACCGCAACCGACATTAAGTAGGCTCAATTTGATAACTATTCAGCCTACTGCGTAAAATCGTTGACGTACAGTTGCACCTATTCGTAGCTGTGTTCACGTCAGGTTCACCCCGGCCAGTGAACCAAGAGCACATGCGCTCACAGTAAAGTTTACAACAAGCAAAGCAGAGGCCAATACTGCGTTAAATGGTTACTGAAATATATTTGATTTACAGCGCAGTCTGTCAAAATATAATCATGAAAGCTTTTCAACTGAGTCGAGGAACAACAGTTAAGGATAGGCTACCTCACAAGTTTTCAGTGAGGCTCGAGACTGGAAAAAATCCCGAACTGTTCTGACTGATTTTCCACAGCTGGGGTCAAATGAAAAGCGAGTAATTGATTTAAACAGCCCAGAGTTAAATTGCATCCGATAGCCAGCGGATACACTGGGCTGCGGCGAACTGACAATGAAATATGTGACGCAATTGATTTTTTTCACCGCAGTTCCTATTTCCAGTATTCTTGCCATCTGACATGTTTTAGCCCAAAGGAGGCCAATATGGCGGCCTGCGCAGCGGGCATCTGCTGTGTGGGTGCTCAGATACGCGCGAAAAAGCGAGGGTGCTATGTCTGATGCCGAGTTCCAGTGAGACGTTTTCACGCCCACGCGATATAACACAATAAATAATAAAATAATGGTGTATTAGCAAGTCCAGCTCCAGCCCTGCACCAGAGCCGTGTTATTACACAGCACTGAGGTGAAGTTTATCATCTTGGTGAGTAACAATACTTAAAAAAATAATAATAATCATAAGGCGTTTATGGCCATGGTTTGCATCTGTGAAAAGTTATAAGGCAACAAAAATTGGCACTAAAGGCGAATTTGAGTGTGAAGAATTCACGTCTCGAAATTATTTCGGGAGAGGGGCAATACGCAAAAGACAATCTGTACCCGTTGGGTTTAAGTACGTTTGCCACTTAAATGTCATGTAGACGTTTTGACAGGAGAACAATGCACAGTTTTTTGTATAACATATTTATATTGGATATAATTAATAGATGTAGCAATTCTTCCGTTCAGAACTGACGGATGATATGGAGCGCAAATCTCCGGAAGACGTAGCATAATTGCCCTAGTTTCACACTGCGTTAAAGTGTGCTGTTAAATACCCCGTGGGACCCACTGCGGGCAGACTACACAGCTGCATATTTAAAGCCTGCTTCAGCAAAAGCACATTAAGCTGAGGGTTTCAAATGGCTTTAAATAATGTCTCTCCACATTACTCTATCTCTCACTCTTTCTCACTCTCTCTCTCTCACACACACTCTCTCTCATATCTAATATTCATAATCTGATTAGATATTCAAATGATCTATTCAATCTACATTTTATTCAACACATTTTTGGTTAAATAATATAACCAAATTGCTATTAGGCCCTTATATATCGTAATATATTTGTTTCAAAATAATCTATTAAGGACAGTCATAAAATAATTTAGAGCTTCAAAATATACACTTACACGTCCAATGTACGCTCAGCCAGGAATGATTAAATCATAGAGGAAGCAGAATTGTCATTTTGAAGTCTTTTGTAGTTTTACGACCCGTTCTGAAAAGGTGAGGCTAATTGGGACTGTCCTGAAAGTGCGTGCTTTGAGAGGGAGGCCCCCCGTTTTTCGGCTGTCGCGTTTGGCGCACTCACGGGGTAAGATGTGCCGTAGCTGACAGCAGATGGCCAGACGTCCATCCTGGACGAAGGAACCGGTCACCAACGTGCAAAACAGCCCTGCCGATAAACCACGCCAATATTTCTCTAGTTTTCCTTTTGAAAAAATAAATAAATAAATAAATAACATTCAACGTGGGTTTTTTGGCAGATTTTTTCCTACTTTTTATACGAACAGTTTTTGTCACTGATGCGTGAAATCACAAATTCTCCTGGGAATCTTGCTCTCCAATTTCAAATCTTATTAAAAGTTCATTTAAATAACCAGCTGCTCTGAAACATAGAGTTTCGTACACGAAATCATTCATTTGTCCATAGGCATGAAAGCACAGACATGAAGTAAATGCTGCTTGGTACATGCAGAGAGTCAACAAACTACAGTCTATAACATGCATGTACATAAAAAACATACACACATCTGTCTGTACTCCCCAGAAATGACTATCCAACCATGCAATGCACAAAAACCATACGCCTTATTTAGATGTTACCCCTGCACAAACACAGAGTAATATTCTTTAACCAGTAAAAATTAAATCAGCCCCATTCCTTTCACCTTCTAATTAATCCTTACATTGCATCAGTTACGCTACGGACACATGCACACGCACACACACCACAGAGATCATCACGCACGCATGCACACACACACACACACACACACGCTCACACACACACACACACACACACACACAGACACACATACACACACACTCACACACACACACACACGCACACGCACACGCACACACACAGACACAGACACACACAGAGATCATCACGCACACATGCACACACACACACAGGTGGAAACACACAGCAGAGACCACCTCTCACACACACACACACAAACACACACAGACACACACTGACACACACGCACACCACAGAGATCATCACGCACGCATGCACACACACGCGGAAACACACACAGCAGAGACCATCTCTCTCTCTCACACACACACACACACACACACACACAAACGTAAAACGGCAACAACAGGGTATTGCACCACCTGTCTCAACAACTTCTCTCACCACCTACTGGTGTGCCTGGCAGAATAACTGAAAATCGTTTGGACGTAATATCCATGTTTGGGTGGGACTGCAGGACCATGGGCAGGGCCGTAACTCACCCCCATGTTACCCCTCCCTCTGTGCCCGCAGGTGTATGCCATCCTAGTGAGCCACCCGCCCCAGTCCAACGACCACCTCACCCCTACACCGGTGTCCTACACCGCCGGATTCTACCGCATCCCCGTGGTGGGGCTGACCACACGCATGTCCATCTACTCTGACAAGGTGAGGTCTGTGGGGGGGGGTGGAGCTGACCATACGCAGGTCCATCTACTCTGACAAGGTGAGGTCTGTGGGGGTCTTTAACTATGGATATGCCAGTGTGGGTTTTAAGCTGTCAAAAACACACTGTTTGTCCGTAAAGACTTAAAGACAGACATTCCATTCTACCAGTACTTTACACCAGGCTGGCCAGTGCAGGATGGGCTCCCCCTCTATACCTGGGTTCCTCTCAAGATTTATTCCCATCAGGGAGTTTTTTTTTTACCACAATGCGCTTACTATTTGGCTGTTCAGGCCAGGCATCCTATTTGATCTTTGAGCTGCTTCTTGCCCTTTTCCTGTTAAGCCTTTTTGTGACAGTTCTCTGTAAAAGGCTCCATACAATTGAAAGTGATTTGATTTCATTTGAAGACAGGACTGATCCAAGCAAGCATGAGAGCCAGAAAGTGGGAGGACTCTGCAGGAAGGGAATCTCAGATTCTTTTCATCAAGCGGGACATGATTCCCTGAGCGGCGATAGCGTTGAGGTTTGCACGGGCGCACAGGACTGACGCTACAGCGTGACACCCCGTCTCCCCCTGGAGAGCGGCAGAATGGGGCTCGCTCTGCATCTCGGATCTCTGTGGAAGACCTGGCCTTCACTTGCCCCTGAATGGCCTTAAGGTCAAGGCCGAATTCTACGGGGTTGTTTTCAATTCTGTTACCACCCGGTCTAGGGTCAGACCTTAAACTGGGTATATGATAAGGGAAATGGATAAGGGAGACGTATTGCCGAGCAGTAACTCCGATCCTTCCCTGCCTATATCCAAATCTAACTGAATGCTGCTGGATAGTCTTCAGAGCGTACTGGACACGAGGCGGCTTTGAACGCTGAACTTCGGGCAGTTGGCTGATCGTCGGAAACTAAAAGCCCGAATAGCTTTCCCCCTACGGAGCGTTAGATCTCCACCCAGAGTAGCTTCAAATACAGTAAAGGAAAAATAACAATGCAAAATAACAAACTTATGTCCTGAAGACTGTGCCCTCTTCAGAATCCTGTCCAAAATGGCTGATGTCAGGTGGAGAGACGTACAAATATGTTCACTTTGTTTTCCCCTTGACCCATCCAACAAAATGTTGATGACAAGCTTCTGAGAAGGCTGGTGGTAACGAATGGGAGATACACCTCTCCTCTAATCAGTGCTACACTGTAGCTCTCCTGTAGTAATGTGTGCTAGAGGGACAATGGCTATCTGAGTGATGGGAGGCTATTGGGTGGAGCTATCACATGCTGATAACGCATCTGAACCAATCAGAATACCAGCTCTCCAGAGCAAAACATCACAGCTTGTTCAATGCAGCGGCTTGCGTATGACAGCAGGTAATAGCTCCGCCCATTTTGGAGTTCACAAAGCCTCACCTGTCGCAAGGATCGCCAGTGGATTTGGGGTGCGCCTCCCCCCACTTAGCTCCGCCCCTGTCTCCCCCTCCCCCCCCCCCCGCAGAGCATCCACCTGTCCTTCCTGCGCACGGTCCCGCCCTACTCCCACCAGGCGCACGTGTGGTTCGACATGATGCGCGAGTTCCGCTGGAACCACATCATCCTCATCGTCAGCGACGACCACGAGGGCCGGGCCGCCCAGAAGAGGCTGGAGACCCTGCTGGAGGAGCGGGAGACCAAGGTGAGACGCGGGACGTCCCGTGCAACCACGCCCCCGCGCCCACCCTGCGGGGCGCGTGACCAGCGCGAGCGCGCGTAACTCCTCTTAACAATCTCAGAGCTGTTCTGTGTATGTAACTGTTCTCTCTTTCTGTCGTGTGAACACATCTCTTTCCCATTTGTAACACTGGCTAACATTTATGTGGCAGAGGCATCAGCGGTGTCTTTTAAGTGGTTCTATCTGACGAAACTGTCTGCCCATCCTTCATGTTGCTTTTTGCCACAGTCGAGTTTCTCCTTTGTGTCACTCCACAACTGGAGCCAAATGAAGGAATTAACCTGGGGCTTCGCAAAACATCAATGGCTGACCCAAAAAGACTAAAAACAAAAAAGAAAAAAAAAAAACAAGAACAAAGAAACGTGCGGTTTAATTCGGGTCTGGGCCGTTCCTTTCAGAAATGGGGACTGTCCCGTGTTTTAGCGGCGGATGCAGTTACTTTGAGGCGGACGGTTACTCGCTTTGGCGAAGGCAGCCAATGAAAGCGTCGCGCTCGCCGGACGTCGCGAGCGTGCGGCGTCCTGACCCAAGTTCTCGGGGCCGGAGGATCATGGGTGCTGACATTCCCGTTCCTTTCTAAGTCCAGGAAAAAAACAAAAAACTAAAAAAATCACAGGAAACAAAACCGACGTTCGTTGCGGAAAGCCTGCCGCACGGCGGCCATTTTGACGACCGAGCGGCAAGGCTCCCGCGCGGAGCTCCGCTCCCAAAATCCCAGATTTTATTTGCCGGCGTGTCGCCATGACGACCCGGTAGAGTGGTTTTCGAAATGAATCCGCAGGCTTTCATAGCTTCCCCACCCCTAACAGGAAATATTGCGCTATATCGGTTCTGCCAAATAAGATTTTAATTTAATGATGAAAGAGCACAGTATAAATTATGGCAAAATGGATTTATCAGGAGCGCATTTATTCTGAGCTGTTGTATCTTACTTGAAAATGACGATAAGTGAGAGTTAATCATGGCTTTTAAAAAAGCTTGTGCGTTGAGCAAATGTGACCCATGCGCTTCTTTGACTTTCCGTCCAACGACTTCAAATAGAACAAAACGTATTGTGGTGCCACGGCGGTGAATACACAAATTAGTGTTAAATGGAACTGGCTGTACAGTCTGAGGGAAGCCACGTAAATGTGGGATTATTGTATATAGTTATAGTCAGCAAGGTGAGGATTCATTTGAAATATGTTTAATCTTCCGAACCCAGCAGTTTTATGCGTTAACACCCTTGTTTTACGTCTGGCACTCTGAATACCGAACACAAGTGCATCAACCGTTAAAACGCCTCACTTACCCAATGTGTAAAATATATTTATTGGATTTAATTTGGTATTTATTATGAAAGATTTGATGAATTATCAATCAAATTGCCAAATTCGTTGATAGGCAGAGTAAACTGTTTGGATCAACCTTTATCAAAATGTAGAACTCACAATCAGATGAAAATCTGAAAAATTAAAAAATATATTAAGTTACAACAAATATATTCACATCTAATCTAAAGACAAGGTTCAACTACCTTAAAACAATTAACAGAGGTTACAGACATGGACAGTCACACAAGAAATTAATGAGAGAAAATACCAAACCACAGCTTTTGTCCCAGAGTAATTCAAAAGGAAAAAACCAAAAGACAGCAGATATAAAAGAACCAGAGATGACGCCTGACATAGACGCAGGACTCAGATGCCCACTTCCAAATGTTACAAACTTATTTTTTCCTTCCCATAAACTAACTAAAACTAAAAGAAAGCCGCATAAGTTAACTGGTGAAAAAGAGGAGGAGGCTGGGGCCTGGACACTGCCTCTGACACACACACACACACACACACACACGCACGCACGCACACACACACACACGCACACACACACACTCACACACACACACACACACACGCATGCACGCACACACACACATAGCCTGCTCATCTCCAGGATATGCTGCCCGAGCACTTTGAAGCTTCCTATGCCTCAGAATGGCTAACTGGTGAATTACATGTCTGACATAGTATTGTACAGTATATACTCTATAGAAGCAAGCCATTAGTATTCTGACTGTGTCCTAATCCTGCAATGCTGTAAAAATACAGAATTTCATTCTCCACACACACAACAAATTCATCGAATTTCAAATGGAACACAGATGTTTCCTGGCAACAGATAATCTCCATGTCAGCAGTGCCTACGTAAATGCAGCTACGAGGCTTAGCACCTGGTCCTCTTGAAAGCCAATCAGCAAGCTAGAAAACCTCCTGCTGTTTGGAGGTGACCGCGCTGTATATAGTGAACCCGTATACCACATCGTAGCTGACGACAACGTACCGCATGAACTTAAAACTGTGCGAACGGGCAATCGCTAACAAACTCTGTACCCTGCAAGCTTTACAAATGAAGCACTATCAGAGAGCAGGGTGTTTTATGTTATGATGATTGACAGAATATCTGTATTTTCCTGTTATGATATATTGCTGAGACAGAGATGAGGATAAGGAAAGAGCCTTTGGGTTTAGATCCAATTTACTGGAGCTTGATTTGCTACTCTCATCCAGTGATTAAAAACTACATTGGGGGGAAAATTCATCCATTTACCATTCCTGCATTTTACCTACACACACACATACAGTGCATACATACATACATATATACATGCATACATACACACATACATACAGCGCATACATACACACATACATACAGCATATTCATACACACATATATATACACACACATATTTACAGTATATACATACACACATTTATACAGGACATACATACATGCATACATACATACAGTACATACACACACGTACATACAGTGCATACATACACACATATATACATACAGCTCATACATACACACATACATACAGTGCATACATACACACACATACATACACACATTTATACAGTACATACATACAGTGCAAACATACATACACACGTACATACAGTGCATACACACGTACAAGCATGCATACGTACAGTACATACACACATACACACATTTATACAGTACACACATACACACATACATACAGCACACACCCACACATACATGCATGCATGCATACAAACATACATACACACATACATACAGTGCATACATACACACGTACATACAGTGCATACATACACACACACATACATACACATTTATCCAGTACATACATACACACGTACATACAGTGCATACATACACCATTATACACACATTTATACAGCGCATACATACACACATACATACAGTGCATACATACACACACACATACATACACACATTTATCCAGTATATACATACACACGTACATACAGTGCATACATACACCATATACACACATTTATACAGCGCATACATACACACGTACATACAGTGCATACATACACCATATACACACATTTATACAGCGCATACATAGACATACATACATACATATATACATACATACAGTGCAAACGTACACACATACATACAAACATACACCCATACAATGCATACATACACACATACATACAGTGCATACATGCATACACACATACATACAGTGCATACATACACACATACATACAATGCGGATCATAAGTATTTGGACAGTGAGACTTTTTACGGTTTTGTCTCTGTGCTCCAGCACACTGGGTTTGAAATCAAATGCTAAATATGAGGAAGTGCAGACTGCCAGCTTTAATATGAGGATATTCATCCATATTCATCCATATCCGTGTGGGAATTACAGCCTTTATTTAGATGTACAAAGGCCCTCCCCCCCTCCCCCGCATTTTTGGGGGTTATAAGTAATTGGAAAAATTTACATAATCTTTGATAAAGTAATCATATTTAGTACTTGGTTGCAAAGCCTTTGCATTCAATGAATGCCTGAAGTCTGTGATCCATAGACATCACCAGACGCTGGATATCTTCCCTGGTGATGCTCTGCCAGGCCTGTACTGCAGCCATCTTCAGTTTTGGCTTGTTTTGGGAGTCCTGCAGGTTTGTCTTCAGCTAGGGAAATGTTTGATCGGATCCAGGTCACGTGGTTGACTTAGCCAGTCAATAACATTCTACTTTTTCGCCCTGATAAACTCCTCGGTTGATTTAGCAGTATGTTTGGGGCCACTGTCCTGTTATGAGCGCTGTCCAATGGATTTTGAGGCATTTGTTTTGATCTGAGCAGATGTTTCTGTACACTTGAGAATTCATCCTCTTGTTGCCGTCAGCAGTCACATCACCAGTAAAGACTAGTGAGTCAGTTCCAGTAGCAGCCATACATGCCCAAGCCATAGCACCACCTCCACCATGTTTCACTGATGGGACGGGGGTGCTTTGGATCTTGGGCAGTTCCTTTATTTCTCCATACTTTCCTTTTTTCTGTCACTTTGATACACTCGTCTCATCTGTCCATAAGACTTTATTCCAAATCTCTCCTGTCTTTTTTGTACTGTTCAGCTTACGCTAATCTGGCCGTTCTGTTTTTGAAGTTTATCAGTGGTTTGAATCTTGCAGAGGTTATGCTGGTGTGGTCTTCTCTTTATGGTAGTCTTCAATACATCTATGCCTACATCCCGGAGTGTTTTTGATCTGTTTCGAAAGTTGAAAAGGGGTTTTTCTTCACAATTGAAAGTATTCTTCAGTCATCCGCAGCAATGGACTTCTGTGGCCTACCAGGTTGCGTTGCTATCGTGGTGCTGGCCAGGGCATTTTTGCTTCTTAACAGTGAGCCAAACAGTTTGTTTTGGCACATCCAGTGTTTTGCTATGTCTCTGATCACCTTATTTAGATTTGTTCAGCCTCACAATGGCCTGCTTTACTGCCATTGACACGTTTCTTTGGTCCTTGCGTTGAGAGACAACAGCAACAGACTCCGTATGCAAATTCGACGCAAATAATCAATCCAGAATCAACTTGTTTTTAGCATTCTTGTGTATGAAGTAATGATGTAACAACACACAGCTGGCCAAGAAACAGCTGAGTAATCAATTGTCCAATTACGTTTGATCCCCTAAAATGGCTGTAATTCCTACATGAATCACCAGATATGAATGTGAATGCTCTCATATTAAAACTGACAGTCTGCACTTTAAGCTCATATTCATTGTTTCAGTTCAAATACAACGTGCTGGAGTACAGAACCCAAACTACAAAAATAGTTGCACTGTCCCAATGCTTACAGACTGTACACACACGCGCGTGCGCACGCACACACACACACACACACGCGTGCGCAGATATATGCACACACATGGCGACATGTGCACCACATGCACACAAATATGCATACACACACCAGTGCATGCACAACTCACCCACATACACATAAACACACCATGCATAAACATCTGACTTACACACACACATACGCACAAACACACACACGCACATTTACACACACACACACACACACACACACACATTTACACACGCGCGCACACGCACATGCGCACACACTCACATACACGCACATTTACACACACACACACACACACACACGCACATTTACACACACACACACACACACGGGCAGTTCCAAACAGATGGGTAAGCACAATCAGTTCCGGTTGCTCGCCGTTCCATCGCATGCATGACCTGCGCCACGTCAATAACAACAGCAAACCGAAAAAGCATTAAACCAGAGAGCCAAAAGGAGCTCCGGACGTCCTATCAAATGCGTCTTGGCGAACACGCATTCTTTCTCATGCCGCAAATGGAAGAAATCAAATGCCAGGCCAATGAGTAAAATAATAATAAACAACTTAGGAAGATGTTGGCAAGACCGGAATTATCGGGCCAGGCGTTTAATCCGATCACAGACAGCACGCGTGTGCAATAAGCTGGAGTTCCCTCCACATCACCCCTCCATTACTGGAGACGGCATATTTCAAAATAGCAGAAGCAAATTGGCCCTGTTTAA
Source organism: Anguilla rostrata (assembly GCF_018555375.3). Lineage (NCBI taxonomy): Eukaryota > Metazoa > Chordata > Actinopteri > Anguilliformes > Anguillidae > Anguilla > Anguilla rostrata. Next base: position 39,870,745 of record NC_057946.1, on the reverse strand, counting down.
CCAACGGACAGTAAAGTGGCCCTCTGGGCCTTTTTCGCTCAGCAGGACAGAAAGCCTCGCTGTAAAAGGCCGCTCGATAAAGCTGCCGGTCCCTGCCGGCGAGGTCGAAGAGAAGAGCTCCGAACGGCCATCGTTGTCGTTATTTATCATCGTTAATTAAACGCACGCGCGCGGGCCCCGGACAGCCCCGTGTCCGACGACCCTGACGTCCGTCACGGAGAACGGTGGCCCCCGCCCACGCTTCCTGATGAAAGCCCGCCTCCGCGGACCCCCGCAACCCCGGCGAGCACGCGACATCGCTTTCGGATGCGCCAGGTCAATTCTTTAAATAAATAAATTAGCCTCGATTTACGTTTCTAAAGATAGTGCCGTCTAATCACGGTGACCTTTGTCTGTGATTGCCGAGCTTACCCGAGCTCTGAAGGTGTTTACTCATTTAAGATGTTAATTTATTTATGCGTTTAGCGCGACGCTGCGAGCCGAACAGCTGTCGCGCGAATGCGGTCGTCTCGGCTAAGCGCGCTGCGACCGGCAGACTCTGGGCTCAGAACTCAGTTTTCTTTCGCTAATGAAAGGCGGCAGGACATCGGCCGTTTCAAGAGCGGGGGGGAGAAGGCGGTCGTCTGAAGTCGAATTCGTTTGAAATCGACGGAGCGAGAAACGGAGCTCGGGAAGGGCGGGCCTCGGCGAAGCTTAGGCGGGAAAGATTTGCGCGCAGCGAGCGGCCGAGCGGCGGGCGGTCTTTGATGCGTTTGCGAGCCCCAGCGTTAGCGATTCCAAGTCAGGAGCAGGAAAGTGGAGATTTGTTGGAATGCTTTACTGCCACCATTTTCAACTGTTTATAATATTTTTCTGTGTCTGCATATTTTCTCTGTGTACATTATTCATCAGAATAAAAAAAGGAACTATGAAAACCTCGACCAACTGTCCTATGACAACAAACGAGGACCCAAGGTATATTTGCATGGTTAATGCACGCCGCCCCAACAGTTCTCCAAACGTAGAAAACTAGAAACCAGTCAATCAGTCACCAACCGACCCAGAACTGCTCTTATCTTGGTAGCACGTCTTTTTTTTTTTACACTGAGACATTTTTCCCTATGATTTAAATCGAGAATGTTTTTTTGTTTCAAAAAGAGTTATGAGTTATTTTTTGTAAAAAAAAAAAAAGCTCGGCTTTTCTTCTTTTTTGGATCGAAATGCATGATTTTCAGACTTTGAAAAAAAAAAAAAGAGAGCGATTGCAAGCTTGTCGGTTTGGCGGCGATCTGGAGTGGGGCAGATGCACCCGCCGGCTCCGCCTCCTTTCCGCCGCACAAAAAAAGAGAAAAGAAAAAGAATGAAAAAGTTTTTCTTTGGGGAAAAAAAACTCTCCCTTACTGCTTATCCCACACCCCTCCCCCTCCCCCCTCCTCCCCCCAACCCTCCCACACACTAGTTTTTTATTTCCGGTTGCATCGATCTTTTTTCTCCTTCTACCTCTAACATGCACGTCTTTCTCTGGAGCCTTGATAACCCTCAGTTTGCATGCACAAATGCAGAACTTTTTCAATCCAACGCATTAGTTTTTTTTTTTTTTTTTTGTTTTTTTAGTTTAACCCTTTTTTTTTTTTAGTTGAAGCCGATTCTCTTGGATCTCCTTTTTTTCTCTTTTTCCGAAAAAAAAAAACCCAACAACCAACTGACCAACCGAGCGAGCTAAACAAGCTACCGCAGCAGGCAGCATGGTTCTGAGTGGGAGGGGGGGTAAGTAGCCTACTTGACTGCTTTTGTGCCCCCCAACCACAGGCAGAGAAAGTTCTTCAGTTCAGCCAAGACACAAACTTGACTGCGCTGCTCCTGGAGGCCAGAGAGCTGGAGGCGCGCGTCATCATCCTGTCAGCCAGGTGAGGCTCCGCCCCCTTTCTGCTTTCCCGCTTTAAACGACCGGGATCAAGGGTCCCGCCCCGCCCCGTCACAGGAAACCGCTGTCCACCAGGAAAGCCCCCCCCCCCCCCCCCAACGTGACCCCCACCCTCCCTTACAATACCATAATTATTATGAGAAGATTAGGACGCTGAAGTTGCGAACTGCCTAATTATGAACTGACAAACATCGCAGCGTTATAGTCAATGTAATTAGATGGTTAGGATTTATGTAAGTAAGAGTAATAGTCACTTCTGTTGCTAATTACCGCTTGGTAACTGGAATGTCTCCTAGAAACACTCGTACATGGTTCACCTACACACAGACATTATATCGTCAGAGGGGTCACAGGGCAGGGCCAGAGGTTCATGGGGTTCAGTGCCCTGGGGCAGTTATGGGGTTCAGTGCCCTGGGGCAGTTATGGGGTTCAGTGCCCTGGGGCAGTTATGGGGTTCAGTGCCCTGGGGCAGTTATGGGGTTCAGTGCCCTGGGGCAGTTAGGGGGTTCAGTGTAACACCAGACACCCTCCAGAGGATGTGCTCGGTTAAGTTCCTGGAGCTGCGGTGTGATAAAGGCACAGGGCCTTGCGTAATTAGCCGCGGGGAGCGGAGGGGATTTTCTGCCATCCCACGTACCCACCATTGTGAGGTCACATCTGGGTTACGGTCTGTGTGCATGTGTGCTTACTGTGCAGTGAAACCAGGCAGAATAACTCTCTTTATGTACAGTGCACGCCTGCTCGCCCTGGCTACACAGCAGAGCGACTAGCACATCTGAGTACACATGCACACATTAGCGTTAGCACAACGTCATCTCCACTAGATACTAAAGAACTCCTGTGGAGCCAGTCCAGCCTGAAATAATGTCAATCAAATTTTCGCCAATTTGAATATTTCAATATATTTAATTGTGGGCAACCAATGCACATTTTGTCTGGGCAAAAACCAAATTTCATTGGACCGTGGCAGCAAATGTGTTCATAAACTGAATATAAATAATTATAAAAGTCTCTAATAAATCCTTCATAGATGATAGTGTTTTATAAAATGCCTTTTATTAAACATAGAGAATGCAATAGGACAAATAACAGACCCCAAAATGGGGTACAATAAATTATATTGACATAATGTAGCAGAACAAATGCATTCTTGTGGAAGAAATTGTTTTTTCAATTTTTCAATCTTCCTTAAAGAGCTTTCCTGTTCCCCACAAATCCTTTACAGATTTAAAACACTTTTTGTCTTAAAACCAGAACAGCAAATTATTAATATGCAAGGTTTCTTTTCAGAACTGAAGTTGATCGATGTTTAAATGTAAAGGTTTGCATGTAATGCAAAAAAAAAAAAGTTTTTCCCTTTTCCAAAAAGATGAAAACTGTCACAAAATGCAGCCCATTGAAATGCGGTCGCAGTGAAAAGGGTAATAAATTTACAGTAAAACATGTCCGCAGCCTTTATCGCGGTGACAGAATCTGCAACGCACGGGCGTTGCCAAAACTAGACAAACTGCACGCGAGGGGAAAACTGATCGTCAACTACAGACTCAATTTTCTCCAGTTCTCTAGTTGCTTTGCTTTCTCATTAACCAGAATGTGCTGTGCGCTAGAAACAAATCTTTTCTGTTCTCATTGCCAGCATAACTTTTATTAAAAATAAATAAATAATTAAAACTCTATGCACTGCTGAAAATTCCCTCTTAAACCAGCCTAGGCTAGTTTAAACTGTGTTTTCAACACTTCTAGCTGATTTTAGCTAGCTTCCCAGCTTAACCGCCTATTCAGCAGCCTACAGCCAGCGAGTCCACCAGTTTGGCCACCGGCGTACTGTACTTACCAACAGCTTACTTACCAGCAGCTGAACCAGGTTTAACCAGCTTTCACCAGCCACAGACCAGCTCTGACCAGCAGCGGACCAGCTATGACCAGCTAAAACCAGTTTAGAACCTAGAGCTGGTCGTAACTGGGATTTTCAGGTATGACAAGTTATTGGTTGGTAGGGCAGACCCTGTATCGATTAAACACACATATCTCTTTTCAGGGTTTGACTTCAAAATTAATCACAATCACCACCGACGTACAGTATTTACAGATATTATCCTATGCACCTGCTTTCCTTGTATAAATGCACAAAATGTGGATATCATATATCTTTCTTTTTTTAAACTTTTGTAACGGAGATAAAAATATTCACCGGACATAACGCATTTAGATTGTATGCGCGCCGCGTGAAACGAACTCCTGCTTAACGGTCCCTGTTTGCCCCCAGTGAAGAGGACGCGGCGGCGGTCTACAAGGCTGCTCGTTACCTCAACATGACGGGCTCCGGTTACGTGTGGCTGGTCGGAGAGAGGGAGATGTCTGGTAAAGCGCTCAGTGAAGCGCCAGACGGTATGTGCACGCGCCGCCCGCCGTCTCTTCCGGTCACCATCACAAACGTCGGAAAAAGCCTCGCGCCGCGACCTTTTCCCCCCGAGTTGCGTTTCTTACCGTTTTGCAGTTCAGAGGAGGAAAAGATCAACGTTCTCTCTGTTACGTGTTAAACGTTTAAACGTTTAAGCATTTCAGTGTTTAAAGGTTTTAAACGAATCTCTTGATTTTTTGTTTTTTGTTTTAACACAGTTCATAAAGAGAAATGTGTACGGGCCATCAGAAGGCTTTTGTCAGAGTCTTAACTAGCTCATATGCTCATATGATAAATTTTGGATTACATGATCAATCCAAAAGAGGTTGGGTTTATATTTGTGCATTATCGACACTGGTAAAAGCCTTCAAATCTTCCCTATCCCTATCTTTAACTTATGGTTAGAATACAATGTGTTGTTTTTTTTCCATAAATGATTGTTATATGTTATCCATTTAAATGTTTAATCATTTGAATCCTTAAAGGTTTTAAATTGAGTATTGAGTATACACTGTAACATTTTAAAGTATATATATAACCTAATGTGTGATTATTGTTTGATTTCTTTCAAAGATAGACACATGCAGGTCTTATTACTTTTTTATTACTTTTCTCCAAAGCAGCAGTTCCATGGATCCTCCATCCATATTTACCGTGTGGTCTAAATGTTTTATTCTTATGACATGTTAATAGTTTGGTTCTCATGAATTTGTAAAGGGTGTTTTGCAACCCCCACATTGAAGTGTTTCTGATATAATGGTAAGCTATAACTGTCTTGTTTCCTGTCCTGGCTAGAGCACCTGTCTGTATCTTTTTCACTTCATGGTCACATATTTTAACAGCCATCAACTAGGCACTCAGTCACAAACCTTCTAGACTTTATCCCCATGTTTGTCCTCAGGCACTTGTTCTTGTCCTAAACTCACTTTTCTCCTTTCAAACCGAACCTGCCCCGCAGCCCCTCCCCCTCCCCGTTCCACTCCAGTGGTAAAATCGGCTCAGTTGCAATAAAAAAAACCCCAAAGCTTAATCCTAATCTTTTCCCTTCACAACATATTTTAACACTTCCACCAAGTCACGGCACAACCAGCGGAAGAGCATACTCGTATACTTGTGTACTTGTATACTCATATACTCAACTGGCAATAGCACTGGCCAGGCAGACCGGGTGTCTACACCACATAGCCTGAGCTTTTTTGAATTGATAGTGGATGGTGCGCAGCAATGGGACACCCTACACATGTGACTGGCTGCTTGTGACAGGCACAGTAACTGTGAGTAACTGTGCCCTGACTCGATGGTAGAGTTGATGTCCGACTCCCGATAGCCTGGCTTCTGTACAAATTCTGGGCAAACATCAATTATCTCCAAATCATGATTCAATGGTGTTATGTCCTGTTGCTTTTTTAAAAAAAACAAAAGTGTCTGTCAGATACAAATATCCAGTAGATGAGCATTCCAAATAACACCGTCAAACAGCCAGTAGCATAATTTGATATTTGCCTCAAAATGGTATCAAAAGCCCTTCCGATAAAAAAAAAATGTTTTTGAAGCCTTTTTTTTCATTGCAACTTGGCCGCACAAATGCGGAGTGAAGCGGGGCCTGACTAGTGCGTTTCCGTGTCGACCGGGACAGGTCTGATTGGCCTACAGCTCATCAACGGGAAGAACGAGTCGGCGCACATCAGCGACGCGGTGGCGGTGGTGGCGCAGTCCATCCAGGAGCTCTTCGAGAAGGAGAACATCACCGAGCCGCCCCGGGGCTGCGTGGGCAACACCAACATCTGGAAGACGGGGCCTCTGTTCAAGCGGTGAGCTCGACGCGCTGCGCCCGACTGACTTGAGTACAGCGGAGACTGAATCTAGGCCAGGGGCGCACAACTCCGGTCCTGGAGGGCCGATCTGCGTGCTTGGTTTTCGTTCCAACCGATTACCATTTCCTACAGCTCTATAAACTATGCTGCCTCACTCCTGTACTTGAGCACAGTGAAATCTCAGATAAACTGGCAGACTGTGACTCTAGCTGGTGCTTTGTACACATGTCAGATCAAGATATGATTGGGCGAATTCAATAAATGTTGGCAAATGTTGTCACAAAATCCTGAAATGGATTGGCCCTTGTTGTGCACCATTGATCTAGACTGTCACAGATACTAAAGGCTCACTGTAGTATAATGGGCAGGGTACTGGGCTTGCCACCTAAAGGTAACAGCTTTGATTCTTCAGTGGGACACTGCTGTTGTACCCTTGAACAAGGTACTTAATCTGAATTGCTTCAGTAAAATTTCCAGCTGTATAAATGGACAATAAAGTAATAACCTTTTTATTACAAATAGTAATGGTACACTGCCTGGCCAAAAAAAAGTCGCACACTGGACCTTTGGACCATTGGACCGCCTTTAGCTTTGATTAGGACGCCCATTCGTCGTGGCATTATTTCGACAACCCTATGCAGCGTCACATTTATTTCCGTCCAGAATTGCATTGTCTTGTATTGTCGACGGGGGAGTCGAACCACTCCGTAAAGTCTTCTCCAGCACATCCCAAAGACTTTCAGTGGGGTTAAGGTCAGGACTCTGTGGTGGCCAATTCATGTGCGAAAATGATTCCTCATGCTCCCAGAACCACTCTTTCACAAATTGAGCCCGATGACTCTTGGCATTGTCATCCTGGAATATGCCTGTGCCGTCATGGAAGAAAAGATCCATTGATGGAATAACCTGCTCATTCAGTACATTCAGGTACTCAGCTGACTTCATTTTATTGCCGCATAATGTTGCTGAGCCTAGTCCTGACCAATTGAAGCAACCCCAGATCATAGCACTGCCTCCAGAGGCTTGTACAGTGGGCAGTGTCCAAAAAAATCCAAACGGCGACTTTTTTTTTGGCCAGGCAGTGTATAATAGTTGAAGAACTGGGTTTTTAACCAAAGGCTGCAGGTTTGATTCCCAGGTAGGACACTGCTGTTGTAGCCCTTGAGCAAGGTGCTGAACCTGATTTACTTCAGTCTATATACAGGCGTATAAGTGGACATTGTGTAACAATGCAAATGTTGCGTAAGTCACTCTGCATAAGAGCATCTACTGAATGTATGCAATGTAATACGTTATGTAAAGCCTGACTTTACAGTAGGTTTTTAGCTTTTTGCAAATGAAAGATTAGAATTTTGTATGTTGCTTGCACTCAACATTACAGTCTTAACTGAAATAACCTCACATATGAAAAAAGGAGGGTAAAATGTATTTTTAAAAATATTGTTATTGATAGCACATTGATGGCAACAGGCTGTATCGACCTATCTAGGTATTGTCATTTGCCTGCTAGTCTGCACAGTATCCAGTGCTGTCAAACATGGACTCAATAAACCAGGATTATCTGCCTCTACTGCATGGCCTGAGAAATCTTCATTTCATTCATTCAGTTTGTCTTGATTCATTAGCGATACTGATGGTCCATTCAGGCTTCATGAATCCCATTATGGAACAGAGCTCTGCTGTGTTGTCAGTCCTTAGGAACCAATCAAACCAATGTTCCTCTGCAAAGCAAAACAATACGATTGGTCACTGATTAAGACTTTTGGCTACCTAGCCCCACCCATTCGGAGTTTTGCGAAAACGAATGACGGCGTCTCTTTTGCGGCAGGGTGCTTATGTCATCGAAGTACCCAGAAGGCCTCACGGGACGCGTGGAGTTCAACGACGACGGCGACAGAAAGTTCGCGCACTACAGCATTCTCAACTACCAGAAGAGCCGACTGATTCAAGTGGGCATATACAACGGCACCCAGGTACGGACTTGGCACCCAGGTACGGGCGTGGCCACGCCCAAAAAAACCTCAGCGACCCCGCCCATTTATGCTCCGCCCCTTTCCGACACTGCTGGGACCCAGTATCATAATGGCCATTCAGGCCATCGGTGACCTGTAGAGTCCTGGACATCATTGAACTTGCTTGAATACTTTTGGGTTTTCCAAGAAAAGGGAAGTTAATTGCGAGTGAAACGGTGTGGGTTGTGAAGTATCTGCACAGAAACCTCTCATTCGCGCGCGTGCTGATCGTCTCAGCTGGGTGCCTGTTCTGCCTTTCATTCCAAGACTTTTGCTTTTCATTTCAAATTCGCTGTTGTTCTGGTTGCGTTTTTAAAATGAATACAAATATCGTTCACGAAGAAAGGTCACGCTCTGCATGACAAAGGAAAATACAACAATAAGTGCAACTCAGGCACAAAGAGCTCTTGTGTCATCAGGCAAATGTTTATTTGCACGAGACCCCAGTCATGTCAAGTTGTCTGTCAGAGCTTCTCTCCTTAGTTTGCTTCAGTTGTATTTTATTGTCAAAATACTGCGCAAAAATGAATTGAACACAATACATTATTGCTCGCATTTAAAAAAGTGAATTCAGTAGTTTAACCAGCTCCAATTATTTGAACCTGAGCAAATTTCTTTAAAGTTTTAAATCCTTAAAGCTACTTTTCCCATTGGTATGGCCACGCTATGGATTATGGGTAGTTTTGCTATTAAGGAGTGCTCAGCCTGTTACTGGAAGTTAATTGGGAACGTCATTAAGGGCGCTACTTAAACCAAGATAACAAAGATTATAAATCTTTTATTCCCATCTTTTCTTCTTTAGGCATGAAAAAACACTTGTCTGCCTTGTCTGATTCATGAGGCGTGACAACTAATATTTATCCAGCTAAAAAGCGGTTTTGACTTGATGTTCTACTTTTGCCACTGAAGCATTTTACAACAGAAAACACAACATACAGCCTCTCATTTTATCTGAGTTAGGACCTGAGGCACAAAGTGCAACAGATGTGGTAAACCGCTAAGCTAGCGCTACTGAGTGATGTTACGACAGCCTGATTGTATCTGCTCCTGCTGATATATCTCTTACCCAACCATGGCTGCTCCATAGGTGGTGCTGAACACTCAGAGGAAGATCATCTGGCCCGGAGGAGAGACTGAAAAACCAAGAGGATTCCAGATGTCAACAAGATTAAAGGTAAATCCCGGCCCAAAAACTCAGACTCAAAAAGGTTTTTATTTTTATTTTTTCACCCTCTCTCCACTCAGACAAAGTCTTACTTCCAAATCCATGCTGGTGTCCCGTTCGTTATTCTGGTGGTGTCTTCGTCTCGGTTCTGTTCCTAAGCAGGGAGTAGTGGGGTCCAGGAGTGCATATAAAAAAAGGGGGGGTGAATCCCAGAAAAAAAGGAAATAAAATGCAATTGACGGTTTTCTGTCCTGTCTGGTTTGTAGATAGTGACCATTCACCAGGAGCCCTTTGTGTACTTACCTGTTTTCTCTTCCTGTCTGGTTTGTAGAAAGTGACCATTCACCAGGAGCCCTTTGTGTACTTCCCGGTTTTCTCTTCCTGTCTGGTTTGTAGAAAGTGACCATTCACCAGGAGCCCTTTGTGTACTTACCTATTTTCTCTTCCTGTCTGGTTTGCAGATAGTGGCCATCCACCAGGAGCCCTTTGTGTACTTACCGGTTTTCTCTTCCTGTCTGGTTTGCAGATAGTGACCATCCACTAGGAGCCCTTTGTGTACTTACCGGTTTTCTCTTCCTGTCTGGTTTGTAGATAGTGACCATTCACCAGGAGCCCTTTGTGTACTTACCGGTTTTCTCTTCCTGTCTGGTTTGTAGATAGTGACCATTCACCAGGAGCCCTTTGTGTACTTACCGGTTTTCTCTTCCTGTCTGGTTTGTAGATAGTGACCATTCACCAGGAGCCCTTTGTGTATGTAAAACCTACCATGCAGGACGGGACCTGCATGGAAGAGATGACGCTAAACGGAGTCTTAATTAAAAAGGTGATCTGCACTGGCCCCAATGAAACCATCCCAGGTAACACCACAGGGACGTTTATGACATCACTGCGCTTTCTACTCCCCCACCCCCCCACCCCACCCCACCCCCCCCCAAGCTGATTTTAAGGAGGGGGTGCCTTTTGTTTGACAAGCGGATATGCATACATATATATACGGTATGTGTTTATATATCTATGCATCCCTATGCATCCACCCCAAATGGCCGAATGGGAAAGTGTTTGTGTGTGTGTGTGTGTGCGTGTGCGTGCGTGCTAGTGTACAGACGTGTGAGCCAGTGTGTGTGCGTGGGCAAATGCACTGTTATGTGAATGTGTGAGTGTGTCAGCTTGTGTGTGTGCGTGTGCAAATGCACTGTTATGTGAATGTGTGAGTGTGTCAGCTTGTGTGTGTGCGTGTGCAAATGCACTGTTATGTGAATGTGTGAGTGTGTCAGCTTGTGTGTGTGCGTGTGCAAATGCACTGTTATGTGAATGTGTGAGTGTGTCAGCTTGTGTGTGTGTGTGTGCAAATGCACTGTTATGTGAATGTGTGAGTGTGTCAGCTTGTGTGTGTGCGTGTGCGCACTGACTTGCATGTGTGACAGTGTGACGAAAACTTGCTGTTGTGTGCAAGAGTAGTTCTCTGTTTTCTGTTGAATGTACGTAAGCACGTTCCGATAAAGAGGGCACAGGCTCTATAGACTATCCAAACAGCCAGTTCCCTGTTCCTAACATGGACAGTTCTCTCTGTCTCTCTACCGCTGCAAACTGAAACGTTTCCGATTCGACGCATGCTATCAATATTCATGAGGGAGGCGGGGCCGAGGACAAAATTAGCATGGGCAGATTTGAGTTTCTGCCCTTGGGGACACCCGTTCGTAAATATTAATGGGCTGTCAGCCAACCCGGGGCCTCCCAGACTAAAGAACCGATGGAAGGAAGAGAGGAGCTGAGCATCTGGCTGCTGTAGAGAATCTGTGGTACGGGCGCGGGGCTGATGCTGACCGTTTAACCCTCTCTGGTTGGCTTACAGGACGCCCAATCGTCCCGCACTGCTGTTATGGCTTCTGCATCGACCTTCTAATCAAGCTGGCAATGACCATGAACTTCACCTACGAGGTGCACCTAGTCGGCGACGGGAAGTTCGGTACGCAGGAGCGGGTGAGTTGCCACGGCGACGGGGGGTTGGGGGGTTTGGGGGGGGTTGGGGAGTGGAAGGCAGGTTGGCATGGTTTGGCACTTCACCTTGCCCAAGCCAAAAAAAACTTCTTTGGTTGAAATAATGAGTGCATATGTTGTTGGAATGTGCTTGAAGTACACTTAGCTAATATCTTTACTTGCTACGCTTTTTCTGAAATTGTGATGGACAGTTAAATCTATAAAAATTATACCAGCTTACTTCATGACCTTTGAGTGTGCGAATAGTATAACCAAAATTAGACATTGTTCCTCAGTTTTGGTTGTAAGCCAACTGACAGAAAAACATGCAATCGATGTCTGTAGTGGCAATAAACTCGTCTCACTGGAGCTCATGCTTCTGTTACCATGGAGATACAGGTTGTCTCCTTTCCGCGTGCGTTTGAGTCGTAATTAGGCGCATGCTCTGACGTTTCGTCCGTCGGATTCCCGATGATTTTTCTGACATGCAGGAATGTTACTGCGTTTGTGTAGTTTCCAGAGGCTTAATCTCCAATAGAGGATTCCATGTGTGATTGTGTGTGTGAATTGGAGCCTGGAATCAGAAATGAAAAGGCTGTTGACGGGACTAGCAGGACCCTAGGCCAAACTCCGCTGCCTGGGTAGAGGAGGGACGGTCTTTGATACTGACAGGATCATGTGGTGAGATCTGATTGGCTCTCCAACAGGACCCAAGAACAAGCGAGATGGACTGAATCTAGCATCTCTTTCACGGTCGGGGGGAAATCAAAAACAGCTCACTTCCCTACTATTGAGTATACAAGTTGTATACAAACTGTATACTCAATAGCAAGCAAGTAAGCAGTTTTGGACAAAGCCCAAGACTTTCAACCCATTTGTACTTGTTTGTTTAAAGTCAGTTATTTTACCCCCAGCACATCCTCCTAAGAATCGGGAATTCATTTTTGTCCCCTGTAGGGGACATGAGTCTCTGGTGCTTATCTGAAAAGCCATATATTCTTCTATGCTGAATCCTACACAACAAGGGACATACAATAAAAATAAAATTAATTGTATTTTGTCACTGCAACATGTTTTTGTCATCCAAGGCACTTGTGTCAATACTTTTTTCATGGTAGGTCTGAGGAAGATATGCAGGTCTATTTTTTAAAACGTAAGCAACACAAGAGCCTGAGGTCCCAGTTTATTTCACACTACCCCCCGTCCCCCATGCAATAAAGCAGTTTCTTCAGTAAAACAGTTCTTTTGCTAATGCTAACACACTGCTTAGAGAGGAAGCCTGTATGAGTAAAACAGTTCCTTTGCTAATGCTAACACACTGCTTAGAGAGGAAGCCTGTATGAGTAAAACAGTTCCTTTGCTAATGCTAACATGCTGCTTAGAGAGGGAGCCTGGATGAGTAAAACAGTTCCTTTGCTAATGCTAACATGCTGCTTAGAGAGAGAGCCTGAATGAGTAAAACAGTTCCTTTGCTAATGCTAACATGCTGTTTAGACTGGAGGCCTGAATGAGTAAAACAGTTCCTTTGCTAATGCTAACATGCTGTTTAGACTGGAGGCCTGAATGAGTAAAACAGTTCCTTTGCTAATGCTAACATGCTGCTTAGACTGGAGGCCTGAATGAGTAAAACAGTTCCTTTGCTAATGCTAACATGCTGTTTAGACTGGAGGCCTGAATGAGTAAAACAGTTCCTTTGCTAATGCTAACATGCTGTTTAGAGAGGGGGTCTGAATGAGTAAAATAGTTCCTTTGCTAATGCTAACATGCTGTTTAGAGAGGGGGTCTGAATGAGTAAAACAGTTCCTTTGCTAATGCTAACATGCTGTTTAGAGAGGGGGTCTGAATGAGTAAAATAGTTCCTTTGCTAATGCTAACATGCTGTTTAGAGAGGGGGTCTGAATGAGTAAAACAGTTCCTTTGCTAATGCTAACATGCTGTTTAGAGAGGGGGTCTGAATGAGTAAAACAGTTCCTTTGCTAATGCTAACATGCTGCTTAGAGAGGGGGTCTGAATGAGTAAAACAGTTCCTTTGCTAATGCTAACATGCTGCTTAGACTGGAGGCCTGAATGAGTAAAACAGTTCCTTTGCTAATGCTAACATGCTGCTTAGAGAGGGGGTCTGAATGAGTAAAACAGTTCCTTTGCTAATGCTAACATGCTGCTTAGAGAGGAGGCCTTAATTAGTTTCAGCCTCCAGACAGGGGAGGCCTTACCTATTGTCTCACCTGTGTGGGTTCTGACGCGCGGTTCCTGTGTTCTCCCAGGTGAATAACAGCAATAAGAAGGAGTGGAACGGTATGATGGGAGAGCTTCTGGGCGGCCTGGCTGACATGATCGTTGCCCCGCTCACCATAAACAATGAGCGGGCGCAGTACATCGAGTTCTCCAAGCCCTTCAAGTATCAGGGGCTCACCATCCTGGTCAAAAAGGTACAGCCCTTCACCTTGTGACTCAGAAACCAACAGTCACTGTAAAACACACACAGCATCCAGAACCAACAGTCACTGTAAAACACAGCATCCAGGACCAGCAGTCACTGTAAAACACACACAGCATCCAGAACCAACAGTCACTGTAAAACACAGCATCCAGGACCAGCAGTCACTGTAAAACACACACAGCATCCAGAACCAACAGTCACTGTAAAACACACACAGCATCCAGAACCAACAGTCACTGTAAAACACAGCATCCAGGACCAACAGTCACTGTAAAACACAGAATCCAGGACCAGCAGTCACTGTAAAACACACACAGCATCCAGGACCAGCAGTCACTGTAAAACACAGCATCCCAGACCCTTTAATCACTCTCCGTCCTGTCTGTAAAGCTATGAAATATATTTTTAAATATAGGAACTATTTTAAAAATATTTTAACAGCACTGAGCAACAGGGGAGGACAGGGGGAGCACTGACCCTAAAATAGAGGGGGCAGGCGGTACTGAATCAGGCCACCTATGGGGTATACAGGGCACAACCAGGGGTACACAGCTGGTCCTCCTAAAACTAAAATAATAAAACTGAAATAACTGAATAGTGGGGTCTTCCGCTTTAGTATGTGTTTGTGTGTGCGCATGTGGTATGTGTCTGGTGTGTGTGTGTGTGCGGTGTGTGCGCGCGTGCGGTGTGTGTACGCGTGTGTGACGGTCTCTGCCGTGTGTGTGTGTACGCGTGTGTGACGGTCTCTGCCGTGTGCGTGTGTACTCGTGTGTGACGGTCCCTGCCGTTTGTGTGTGTGTGTATGCGTGTGTGTGTGTGTGTGTGTGTGTGTGTACGCGTGTGTGACGGTCTCTGCCGTGTGCGTATGTGTGTGTGTGTGTGTGTATGCGTGTGTGCGTGTGTATGTGTGTGTGTGTGTGTGTACGTGTGTGTGACGGTCTCTGCCGTGCGTGTGTTTTGCAGGAAATCCCTCGCAGCACGCTGGACTCGTTCATGCAGCCGTTTCAGAGCACGCTGTGGCTGTTGGTGGGTCTGTCGGTGCACGTGGTGGCTGTGATGCTTTACCTGCTAGACCGCTTCAGGTACAAGGGAGAAACGCCCTGTCTGACACACCCGCCACCGAGGGTAACCCCGCCTGCCATCTCCAAAAACACAAGACCAGCCACACCCTGTTTCACACACACTTCTCCCCTTCTGCTCCCAGTTTGGCACGCCCAGTCCCATCTCCTGACCGCTCACGTCCCTGATCCTAAATTTGGGAGGGTGCAGAACACCCCGTGCTCTCCTGCTAAGTGCACGCTGCCTCCAGTCACTCCGTATTTTCACCCTGCAGTTCACCTACTGAGCTGTAGGTGGCGCAGGGGGGAATATGGGCAACACGGTAGTTTTTGGGTGATAAGATTGAGAAAACCCAGCAGATGGCAACCCTCCATCCCTGTGCAACGCTGCGGCCAGTTACGTGCCAGAGGGGGGCGCTGTCCCTCTGTTCAACCATAAAAGGCACCAGCTTGCTTTATAAATCTCTCTGATCTGAGATCACAGTCCACAGGAAGTGACAGGGCGGAGGGAGCAGGGCCTGATGGGAAAGGGAGGATGTAGGGGTGTCCGTACCGTAGGTCTCAGAAGGGAAGGGTGGGGTAGGTGGGAGGGGGGTGGGGTTTTGCGGGGGGTGGGAGAGGAGTGAGGTTTTCAGGTGGGCAGGGTTTCGGAGGGGCGGGAGGGGGGTGGGATTTTGGGGGGGACGGAGGGGGGTGGGGTTTCAGGGGGGCGGAGGCGGTGGGTGCACAGGCTTTCATCGCCCCTACCCGTTTGTTTCGTAGCCCGTTTGGGAGGTTCAAAGTAAACAGTGAAGAAGAAGAGGAGGACGCGCTCACCCTTTCCTCTGCCATGTGGTTCTCCTGGGGAGTGCTGCTCAACTCCGGTATCGGAGAAGGTAACCGCCTCTTCCCCCCCCCCCCCGCCACACGCACGACAAACAGCAAGAACGGTGTGATGTCTGAGAATATGCCCCCCCTCTGCTTGGGTATTTCATGTGAGGTCATGTGAACCAATTCATAAACTTACCTCACTACATGTGTTGGACATCTACTGACGTCCTTTTTTATGTTTGTTTGTGTGTGTATGTGTGCACCTGTGTTTGTGTGCATGTGTGTGTTTTTGTGCGCGTGCACACGTGTGTTGACAGGCGCACCGCGCAGCTTCTCAGCGAGGATCCTGGGAATGGTGTGGGCGGGTTTCGCCATGATCATTGTGGCCTCCTACACTGCCAACCTGGCAGCCTTCCTAGTGCTGGACCGACCTGAGGAACGCATCACTGGCATCAACGACCCGAGGGTGAGTCGCAGTAACACCCCCACGCCTCCGGGTGGCAGCGTCTCCCCAGATCCGCTCACCTTTCGCCCCGCCCTTCCCCTCAGCCCTGTGGCGTGGCGTTCGGGCGTTGCTGCCGACGGCAGGTTAACCTCTCGGGGGCCGGTGTCGCTCTCTTCCCGCCCCTCAGTTACGCAACCCGTCCGACAAATTCATCTACGCCACGGTGAAGCAGAGCTCTGTGGACATCTACTTCCGGCGGCAGGTGGAGCTGAGCACCATGTACCGCCACATGGAGAAGCACAACTACGAGAGCGCCGCCGAGGCCATCCAGGCTGTGCGCGACAAGTGAGTCATTGCCGTGGCGATGGCGACGGGGGAGGGGGCCCCCGCCGTCGCCGCGGAGAGGAGCGATGGACGCCTGGGCGCGGGTATTCGGGGTCCCGGACCCCCCCCCCCCCCCCGGACCGAGGGAAGGAGGCGTTACGGCTGTCCTGCCACAATCCGGGCCTGGGACCTGGAGAGAGAGAGAGAAACAGAATGAGTGAGAGAGTGAGCACACAGAGAGCGAAAGAGAGAGTGAGAGAAAGAGAGAGAGAGTGAGAGAGCGAGAGAGATAGAGACCGAGAGAGAGACCGAGTGAGAGAAAGTGGGAGAGAGTGAGAGACAGACTGAGAGAGATAGAATGAGTGAGAAGCAGAGTGAGAGCGATAGAGAGGGATACAGAGTGAGAGAGACCGAGTGAGAGAGAGAAAGAGGGAGTGAGTGAGAGAAGCAGAGTGAGAGAGATAGAGAGAGAGAGAGAGGGAGACAGAGTGAGAGAGACCGAGTGAGAGAGAGAAAGAGGGAGTGAGTGAGAGAAGCAGAGTGAGAGAGATAGAGAGAGGGAGCAAGTGAGAGAGATAGAATGAGTGAGAAGCAGAGTGAGAGAGATAGAGAGGGAGACAGAGTGAGAGAGATAGAGAGGGATACAGAGTGAGAGAGCGTATGAGAGAAAGGGGGGGGGTCAGGCTCAACAGTAGGCCCGTCTCACTGCCACTCTTGATCATGGAGTCTGGGAAGGTTCCAGGTGAGAGTACCTTTGCGCAGGTTGGCAAGCCTGTGAAACCAAACTGAGCTTTTATCTTTTAACTTTATCTTTTAATTGGGAATCCAATGGGGGAAGAGCCACTGCGTCCGGCATTGGATTCCAGTTTTGGCTGATGATGATGATGATGATGATGATGACCGTAACTGGTAAAAAAAAGAAAAAACAAAAAAAAACCCGCCTTTGTCATGTTTTTTTTTTTTTTTGTAACACACTGTACTGTACAACGGTAACCCCCCCTCCCCCCCAACACCCCCCCACCCCACACCCGACCCCTGATCCCTGACCCGACACCCGACCCTCCCGAAATCCCCCCCCCCTCCCCGACCCCCCCACAGCAAGCTGCATGCTTTCATCTGGGACTCTGCGGTGCTGGAGTTTGAGGCTTCGCAGAAGTGCGACCTGGTGACCACGGGAGAGCTGTTTTTCCGTTCGGGGTTTGGCATAGGCATGCGCAAGGACAGCCCGTGGAAACAGAACGTGTCCCTGGCCATTCTCAGGTCTGTCCCAGCCAAGGCAGCAACGACCTGCACATTCACACGCCATCCCCGTGCCTTCCTCTTTTAATTTAAATCATCTCTTTATGTGCGTGTGTGTGTGTGTGTGTCCCTTCCCCCCTTTCGTTTTGCCTTGTGTTCTACCGCTTTTCCCATCTAGCTGTTGTCTTGAGTTGTCCGGCTCTGGCCAGGGTTTAATTTATGACCTCTCCCCCCAACCCCCCACCTGACCCCCCTCCCTTGCAGTTCCCATGAGAACGGCTTCATGGAGGACCTGGACAAAACCTGGGTGAGGTACCAGGAGTGTGACTCCAGGAGCAATGCCCCGGCCACACTCACCTTTGAGAACATGGCAGGTAAGGTCCAGGTCCTGAGGGGAAGTAATGACAATGATTGGACAAAAACTGCAGTGGTAACCAAGGTAACTGTAGACTTTTTTGTCCAATTCAGTTCGCTGTTTTTGAGGTGGAAGCTGTTGCCTTGCTAAATATGGCTTTTTTTGCTGCTTAGGTGCAGGAGTCCAGGAAGAAGATTGTATTTTTTAAAAAGCATTTTTCTTGACAGCGTTGTGTAAGGTTCCCCCCCCCCCTGGTGGTGGGAGGACGAACTGCAGCTTCGTGGTCAGTGTGCCCGGGTTGTTGGAGAGTGGGTAGGGGGGTTCCCGGGGTTCGCTGATGTGGTTCCATTTCCCCCTGGCAGGTGTGTTTATGCTGGTTGCCGGAGGCATTGCGGCCGGAATCTTCCTCATCTTCATCGAGATCGCCTACAAAAGGCACAAAGACGCCCGCAGGAAGCAGATGCAGCTGGCCTTCGCGGCCGTCAACGTCTGGAGGAAGAATCTGCAGGTAGGACACGCGCTCCCCCCCCCCCTCCTCCCTTCCCAAACCCCACCCCCCTGTCCTGGGCCCTTCCCCCGGGAGTCTAAGAGGGAAGGGGCAGTGACTGGCCAATGAGAGGCCCAGCAGGTCCCCTTGGGCTGGGTGGGTGGAGCAACCAATGCTGTATCTGGGTAGCCTCCGGCTCCTCCCCCGCTTGTGACCACTGGGGTCAAAGGTCAGAAGGGATCCTCTCTATTGCCATCCTCTTTGTCGCCACAAGAGGTCAGACTGGAGCTCGGCAGTTGGCGGGCGGCTTCAAGGAGTGCTGCTCGTTGGCGGCTTGAGCTGCCGCCGTTTCCCCAGGCAACCAGACGCCTTTTCAGATGGGGCTTCCAGTCCCCCTAGGCCAACTGGACGCCTGTCTCTTGTCTGTCCCTGCAGGACAGTAAGGAAGCCTCAGGGATTCAAGTTGAGGGCCCGGCCGAGAGTCCAGCATTAGTATGTACACAAGCCACACATGAACATCTCACCGCCATGCCATCTGCACCGTCAGAACTGGAGTTATCCCAGAAAACTGAAATTGCGAAATAATAATAATAAACAGAACAATTAAAAAGGTAATGAAGCGATTAAGGCCAAAAAATCAGCTACATTCCAGTTCATGGCATGCCCAGAGAATGCGCTTCTTTAGAGCTGGTAGAGTTACGCATCACTACAGCATTCAAACTGACCTCGCGAAGACGAGAAAGAGTCCTGGATCAGCGGTGAGAAAATAAAAAACAGAAAAGGAAGGGGGGGGGGGAGGGAGGAAAAGCATTTAATTTGGGAACATTCAGCAGAAACACGTCAGGGCTGTTCCGTTCCGGAGCCAGACAACAGATTCAGCCATTTCAGTTACAGATTGAAGACTTGCTCCCGTTCTCTTGCCGCAGAGCACATCCAAAATGGATGTTATTTACACATTTTGAGCATGTTCAATTCCTGACGATAAACTGTACGATAAATTACAATATATTATAGAGCTCGATGCCGTAAACATGCTAGCAACAATAATTAGTCTGATAATGAAGTCTAAGTTATGATTATAAAAAGGTAATTTGAAGACCCTCTGAAGACTACACTCATATAGCGACCTTAGGCAAAGGTTAATATCTAATGCACAAAAAAGTGTACAAAATTCAACAAGAGGAAACGCAAAATAAGATTATCCCCTTTTTTAAAAAAAAAAAAAGACTACACTACAATAATGTAAATTTACCAATAAATATTGATTCAACTCGGTAAGAGAAATACTATTCTTTACTTTGCTGTATTTTCAAAGTTCCAAACGATCTCGCGGCTCCGAACGATCTCGCTTCCTGAAGTTTTCTTCTCTCAGAACTGTCGCGTCACGCAGTCCATTTTGGACGGGCTCACCACAAGATGTGAATCACAGTTAATCATTCTTATCCAGTGTGGAGCTTCCATTTCCACTCTGGGGGGGGGGCGATTTCATCAGCGTTCACCAGTTGAACTCAACAGCCCCCCTTCTTATCAGGATGGGACAGCCCTCATAGATTTTTAGTGCTAAGCAAATTACCCCTGGTTGTTTGTTTAACACTACTAGGCTAATTGATGTATAAAGTTAATTAACAAATCATATTTTAGGTGAAAGATTAAGATTTAAAAATCTAAAAATGTCATTCCTGCACAATTCAATCACATGTATTCAATCGATTTGATCGATGTATTCAATCTTTCGACACAATACAAAAAAGGTCAATTAAAGGTCACCAACAACAGAAAACAGTCCTCTAGATTAGAGTAAACAGCTGAACCTGAGCAGCACCTCATGTCTGAAAACATCCCACATCCCACAGCTGCCTTTCGGGATATGCTTAAATCCGAAATCCTACATTCTTTTTTTCTGGTTGCGCTTACTGGGGACATCCTTAAAAAAAGAATGTAGTTGTAGTATAATACAGTATACGGTATAATACTGTACTGAACTGCATTATACTATACTGTACCAGCACATTACAGCTAGACTATGCTTTAGTTTCCCGAACTTCAGCCCTGTAAAGGAACTCATTGCTCTCACGGACTCCAAAGCCACTGCCCTCCTCTGTAGAGCTTGTAGTGCAAATAAAAAGCCTGCCCCCCCCCCCCTCGCTCCACTCCCCCTTTTAACGACAAGGCTGCCATATCCATCTGTGCGGGGGGGGTGGGGTGGGGGTTTGGGGGCGGGAGGGGGGCGTAGCCTGTGATGTTTCCGCGGTGGCGTCCGGCCAGCCCCGCGCTGGGCCGCCGCTCTCTGAGCACAAAAGCCGCGGCTGTTCTGCAGCCTGCGGCGGACACAGGTAAGAGCGCCGCCCCGTCCCGCGCCGGCAGCATCAGCGTCTGCGTCTGTGCGCCGTGGCCGTCCCGCGTGTGCGCGCGTGTGTGTGAGTGTGTTCACATCCACAGGCTCAGGCCAGCAGTCAAAACCATGGGAGCTCTTGCAGAGGCTTCTGCCCTTGAGGGGGATTGTTTCTTTCACTTTCACAGGCTTCTGAGCGCAGCTTGCTTTTGAGATTTTGGAAAGGCGGCTGGATATGTTTGAGGGACGTGCTAATCCCGGACGTTCCTAGACGGGAGAGGGGGAGAAACCAGCATGAGGAACTTTGAGTGCCTTTCTCCCAAATTTGGAACATCTTGCTATATTGAGCCGAGCACACTGCTGCAGTCTCCGCTGCCCAGCCGGTGGGCGCGTGGACCAGCGTGTGCTCTCCTCTGGAGCGCGTGATGCTTCTGACCGCGCCGAGGTTCCGCGCTCGCACAGACACGAGTCGCAGGAAGACGCCTCATGTGCGGCTGAACACGCAGAACTCCTGTCGACCAGCAGGGGATGCTAGTGAGCAGTGAGATGCTGTCGTCTGGGCTGAATGGGCGGGGCTACAGCCAATGGTGCGTCACCCTATAATTGAATCGCTTCAGTTTATTGCAGTTGAATTGAAAAACTGAAATTGAACTGAAATTGAGTTGAAAAATGAAGATTGAATTTCTTTATAAATGGATTCTGTGTAAAAGAATGTAAGCGGTGGAATCTCTCTGGATAAGAGTGGCTGTTAAATGCAGCTCAGTGCTGGAGTCTATACAATGGCAATCCACTTAAACATATCCTCCGACAGCTCTGAAGGACGTCAAAACTTTGAACGCATCAAATCTGCGTGGTTTTTTTAAGGTTCTGATGCTGCCATTGTTTTAACTGTTTTTGTGTTTGTTTTGTTTGTGTGTGTGTGTGTATCACTGTACATGTATGGGCACATGTAAAAAAAAAATTAAAAAAATTCCATGTGCACATATTTGAATACGGGTAACCCCGGAAGCGGTGTACTCTTGAATAACTTGCCCTTGGAAAAACTGCTGATGTCATTCACGTGCCTCACCACCTTCACGGCTAATTTTAAGTGCTTTTAAGGCTCTCTTTCCACTGATCTTTCACAGTTCTGCCTGCAGTTAAATCCATTGGCTTAGCAGCTTCACTTAGCCCAAACTAGCTGGCCGAGTCTCTTTTTATTCTCTGTCCGCAACGTCATTCAGTGGGGCACCGTCTGACGGGGTTAAAATGGAGAGAGAGAAAAAAAAGATGAAATGGAGGCTTGTGGCTAGCTAAAGCCGCCGGTGTGCTAACAGCGTTTTCCGGAACGATGACTGTGGCGGCAGGCGGTGCTGCGGTGTCCAAGTTCCTGCGTCTGTGTGGGTCTGACGCTCTTTCGTTTCAGCATGCTGTGCAAAGCCGGGACTGTGCAGCCACAGCACTTCGCCATTGGTCAGCGTCGCACATAACGAGAGGACCCAAAAAAAAACGAACAAAAAAAAAATGCAGTGTCCCAAAGCTCTAAAAAAGACAAAAAAAATAACAAGAGAACAAAAAAAATTCCATGCCTTGTCCTCCCCTCAAGCCTTTTTCTTGAGACGTCATTACGATGTGATGCTGTGAAACAAACCGTGAGGTGTTCTTGCTGAAAGTGTGAATCAGTGATAATCTCATTCGTTCAAAAGGCCTCGAGGGGTCAGTTGGATTTGTGTCAACTGACAATCTGTTCCTTTCAGGAAAAAAAGGTTGTTTGAGCTCTGAACAGGTTTGTTTTATTCAATAAGATACTTGATCTGAAACTCCAGAGTGACTTTTTCATTCCTACACTGCCTCTACTGACCCCCTGCCCCCTCACCCCCCCCCCCCCCAACTGTGGTTCACCATCTTATTTGGTTTAGCTTCACCCACGTTTCTGGACAAAAAAAAAAATCTCTCTGTACTTGTGAGATATCAACCTGCAAATATTGTTTCAGTTGAAAAACTGCATCCCAGAAATGCTACGGAATGTGGGGGTGGGTGTGTTCCAGGCGGGAACAGTTCCTGACCGTGAGTT
Source organism: Anguilla rostrata (assembly GCF_018555375.3). Taxonomy (NCBI): domain Eukaryota; kingdom Metazoa; phylum Chordata; class Actinopteri; order Anguilliformes; family Anguillidae; genus Anguilla; species Anguilla rostrata. The sequence continues at coordinate 39,847,930 of NC_057946.1, read as the reverse complement.
TGCTATGGAAAGGGGTCAAGGGTCAGAGTGGGGTCATGGGTCAAAGACTGGCCCGGTCACGTGACCTGACAAAGGGGAGGTTCTGCTGGACAGTGCTGGCCTGAGTGAGCTGTCAATCATCTTCCTGCTTCTCCTCCCAAGCCCCCCCCCCACCTTGCTGCATGTCTTTAAAGCAAAATTCACACCACACTCCCCCCCCCCCGTCCCAGCCCTTCTCCGAATCCTTAAGTGTGTGGGGTGAATTTTCGTTATACCCGATGAGTTCTCTGGTATAATGCAGAAATGGGTTTTATTTATTTGACTTCCTATATTCACCTATCTGGCCGGTTGTTCTTCTGCTCATGACCATATGCATTTCTATGGTGCACCTTCCCCTTTGAAGTTTTACTCTGTAACCTTCTGGTAAATGCTTGGCTTTTTGGTGTATTTTTGTGAGCTGTTTCTATTTCCTTTCCTTTCTGACATTTACTTTTCCGTTTTGTGTTTGCTTTCTTGAACGCAGAAGTGAAATGACCTATTTTATAGCAGTGGATGGATATTTATTTATTTTTCTTTTCTCCCCCCCTATGCAGCCTTCTTCCTCTGTAGAGAAACAGGATGTAAGGAAACCGTAATATAAGCTTTGTTATACAGACACACCCACTGTTACTGTGTGCTTTCCTGCCCTGACCTGTAGGGGGCGTCAGACTAGTTGAGCACTGAGGCATTGGAAGAGGGGAATGGGGGGGTGAGCAGCGGTGGGGGTGGGGGGGGTGTCATGGCATACAGAGGTGATGAAGCGTTATCAGGGGGAGGGGGGGGTTCCTCTGAAAACAGAAGAGGACAGGTGCAGTCGTTGTTTGGTGCTGTAGAGGATCAGCTCAGGTGTGGCTCCTCCTAGCTGTGTAAGGGACCTTAAAGAGAGTTAATAGAACCAGACAGGTTCACATTGCTCTGCCATCCAGGAGGGTTGGTCTTTGCATCCCTCAGGTTTTCCCTCCTTCTCCAAGTTCAGAATGCTCAGTTGGATTAATTTATCAATCTCTTGGCTTCAGTAGCCCTTGTTAATTTGGGAGAGTATAGACTACTGTCACACACAGACTACCCTCATATGCCGACTACCATCATTTGCAGACAACCAGGGTATGCAGACTACCTTTGTACACAGACTAACATAATACGCAGGCAACCATTTTACACAGACTACATCATATGTAGAATACCATCGTTGGCGGACTACCATTGTCCGCAGACTACCATAATATGCAGACTACCATTGTACACAGACTACTTTCATACACAGGCTATATCATGTGCAGACTACCATACTATGCAGACTACCATTGTACACAGACTACCGTCGTACACAGACTACATCATGTGCAGACCACCATTGTACACAGACTACCTTCGTACAGGGACTACATCATGTGCAGACTACCATCATATGCAGACTACCATTGTACACAGACCACGTTTACACACAGACTACATCACTCGCAGACTACCACCATATGCAGAACCATTGTATGCAGACTACCATCATACACAGACTACCATCGTACACAGGCTACCGTCATATGCAGATGACTCATATCATACTACCATTGTACATGGTGTATCATCATACACAGACAACCATCATATGCGCGCTACCCTCACAGACAGACGTTTATCGTAGGCAGACTACCACTGTATAGTCTACCATCATCCACACAGTACTATCATACACAGACCACCATCGTACACAGAGTACCATCATATGCAGACTACTTTGATGCACAGACTATCGTACACAGATTACCTTGTGCAGACTATCAGACACATCTGTTGAAATGTGTGCTGCCACTGCTTTTAACTCTGCAGCCCAGCCAACCGAGCAGCGCAGTCATTGGGTGACAGAACTGTGCTGTTTCACATGCATAATGTGGTGCGTTGCAGCAGGAGGTGCAGGGTTCACTTATTCCGTTACTTTGGATGCCAGCTAGGGGTGCATACCAGCGCTTCGGGAGGGGCTCTCCAGCCCCTCCCAAACAAGACAGACAGAGAGAGATCGAGAGAGAGAGAGAGAGAGAGGGAAATTAGGCAGCCATACTGACAGACAAAGGCACACTGAGGTCCCCCAGGTGCAGGTCCAAGAGACGCTTCCCTGGTCCCCCAGGGGACTCCAACAGGCTGGTTACCAGGACACAGGGATTGATCCAGCTACTGTACCATGCAGATGAATTAAGAGATGCAGAGATGGGGTTCTTTTCATACATACGAGCAGACAGGGAGATAGAGTTGAGGGGGGTGGGTGGCTGTCAGGGGTCCGGGTGGGTGGTGGCGGGGGTGGGGGAGGGAGACCAAACGCGTTCGCTCCAAAGAACATCAATAATTCATCTACATATATATTTATTTTAGGATAGGACAGGTGGTAGAGCAGAGCCCGACCCCAAAAAGAAAACCTCTTTTAGGTCCATCAGTACCTCCCTGGCCTCCAGCATCAAGAGACGTAGGTCCTCCAAAGATACGGTAAGGAGATGAAGAAACAAACCCCTCCCTGTTTCTCTCTCTCTTTCTTTCTCTCACTCTGTCTCTACTGTATCCACTTCTCTCTCTCTCACTCTCTCTCCTCTTGCTGTCTTTCTTTATCCTATCACTCTCATCTTCCTCTACCAGACTGTCCCCATTCCAAAGTTGCTTGGCCCTCACGCATGGGAGTTAACAGCCATAGCCACGTGTCTGTCCAGTCAGCCATCCATCCAGACATCCGTGGGGGACGCGCCCCGTCAGGAGAGTCAGGCGGCAGGGAGGCTGTAGGGCAGGGCCGGAGAAAGGGAGGCGCCGCTCGGTCTATGGATAGGGCACTGGGCCAGGCTACGCTTTGTAGTGGGTGGGGTTTAGGACCCAGAGGTAAGGGAAAGTAGGTGTCGATCGACAGGTGGGGCAGGGCACCCTTGCCTGTACTTTTCCCCCTTTTCTCCCCTCGTCGCTGACCTGGATGTGGTTTCCGGCTTTTCGGTTTCTTTTTCCTTTTCCTTATTTTTTTTATTATTGTGAATGTTTGCGTCTCTCCCCGTTCCTTTAATGCTTGGTCCTTTTCAATTTGAGTTCATACGTCCTTGTCCTTCTGGTGTTTGTGCCCCTCCCCCACACCCCCACCCCCCCACCGCCCACCCTCCCCTTTTAAGGTCAGTAGCAAGGTATGCGGCAAAGTTATGGCGGGAAACTCCATGGTCCTGAAGTAACTATTTGCCAAAGACCAACAAGTGTGGGAGCGCTAACTTTGCTGTTCCTCTGTAGAGAACTTTCTGTTTCAGGATGGTGCCAATGGGAGGGTCCAATTGGCTCCCGTTACTGCATATCTGTATAGTGTCGGCTCTTGCTGGGGGAATTTTGCAACTGTATTTTATTCCAAATTGGGATTGTTTGAATGTTCTTTTTCTTTTGAATTTTTGCACGGTATCATTCCAAGGGGTCCTTTTGCATAGCTAATTTATTCCTGGCTTCTTTGAGAGAAAGGTCAGTCTTTAACTTCAAATGAACCTCCCCCTATTTATAATGGACACGCCCCTTAAGGAGGTGCCCTCTGAGAATGTGAAAGTGCTGATGTCAATTCCTTTTTTTCCCCTAATCGGTCACAATTTCAAGAGCTGCATTCTGGGTGACTCTCCTCCAGGCAAAGAGCTTACAGGCAAACCTGGCAACTTTTCTGTTACTGGCCAACAGCCCTTACAGTTGCAGCTGTAACAAAAACCAGCATACACAGTGGATCCTAAGACCGAGGTTGGGAACCACTGAATTACACATTAGCCTAAAAGTTGTTCCACACTGGTGGTGCTCTTAAACTGCTGTGGTGAGGGCATCTTCATCAGAAAAACCAAGCCAAATGGTTTTCAATTTAAAGTCACTACAGACACCTCTAGAATTGATTCAACACAATGGTTCTGAACTACAATACGTTCCAGGCCTGACTGCTTATAAATACTCATTCACAGCAGCCAGCACTGAAGCTCTTTTAGTACCAACAGGAACTCCTTGAAAGGGACAGGAAGTAGCACAGTGTACAGCATCTTGCTTGGGATTAATGGTCTCTGGTGGGGTGAAATGGGGGTGGACGGACCTCTCTGTTCAGACATTTCTCAATCGATAGGTCACTTGGGCCTTCAATCTGAAACTCCATTGAGGGAGTATTGGGCCAAAAGAGGGAATAGCAGATTAGTGTAAAAGTGAACAACAGGTTTGGTTGAGTGTAGTCAGACTTTATGTGACTTTACGAGAAGGTAAAATTCAGGTCAAAAAGTCATTTAAACAGGGAAGTACTGTAACCATCTTCCAATTGTGACCATCCCTTTTATTTTATATCAGTGTTTCTGTTATTTTCTTTATGACTGGATATCGATGGACTTCTTTTGCGTGTTCGGTGTCCCACTACATGCCACACACACTGCGTCTCTCTTCCTCCATGGGCTTGGTTTGTAGAGCAGAACCATAGAGCTTCCTGTTGCTGTTCACCTGTCTCTCAGCAGGGGGCACTGTGGGCTATGACTCAGAAAGCTAGCAGAGAGCCTAAAGGCTCATTCCAATCGCTTATTTTTACTTCCTTGCTTCCTTTCCTTGCGTATCTTACCTAGTTCCTAGATCCACCCATTGGAGGAAGCAAGGTAAGGACGCGAGGATGGAGGAATCAAGGAAACTTGTATTAGGCAAATGGAATGTCCTTGTTCAGTCAAGCATCAGTTCGAAGCCACGTCAATTACAGATATGGCAGATAGGGAGAGGTAGATCCACAGGTCGATCATTTATACATTACGCCTTCTGAAAAAAATACTTCCCCAAAGGATGCACTCGTGTTTCCTTGCTGAAGCGTCCTTCAGGGGCCTCCTAGCTCCTCGCTCCTAACTTCTTCAAGGAGCATTTGACATGTTGGAATGTCCTTGAAGATGGCGGACCTTGATTGATTTCTGGGTCAGGCGAGGACCAAGGAGACAAGAACGGCAAAAATAAGCAATTGGAATGAGCCCTAAATGGTGATGAGGTCTTGCAGGGTGTCTCGAGCATTCTAATGGTGGAACTCAAAAGACTCAGAGACAGTCACCTCCCTACAAACACCAGGGAGAAAGGACTTCCTGCATTTGCCCCTCGCCCCCTGCAAAGAAACTCTAAACCAAAGACCTCATGTGGTGCAATTTTAATGATGAAATGGAACCAATGCAATCAGTTTAGATGAAAAATGAGTTGGAGGATTGAACCCAACTCTTACTGCATATTGTGTGTTTGTCCATTAATCCTCCGCATTTTCGTTTATCGGTAAATGTCAGATTTGTGTCCTCTTTGGTTCATCTTTTTTCAGGAGTCTTAAGAAAAAAAAGGTTTGATCAGTCTTTTTTGTTGTGCTTATTTCATTACACAGGGCAAATGATCAAAATTCCTGTTTGGATTATATTTCAATATTTTCAGTTGTGTTGTTTCCAGCATGATCCCAGTATCCTTGTAGAAGCAAGAAGCAGTGCCAGTCTGTGCTCTCCAATCAGAACAGACTGGCTTCATGCATTTGCTACTCATTCAGACAAAGCAATATATAAAAACACATTTTAAACATCATTTTTTAAGATTTGAAATTGTGCCGCATATATAAGGACATGCAGTATATCAAATATTGCCACTATTGTGAGAATATATTGTAAAACTGCATGTATTGTCAAATATACTTTGTAATCTGTGAAAGTGGTAGTAATTGTTTTATGTATGCAATATATGTCAAGTGACTGACATATATCAAAATGCATTAATAATGCTTTGGAATTCATACTGTAGTATAAATTGATTATGTACATGTATTGCTTTTTTATATGGGACAGACTGGAAAAAATATTGGAAATATAGCTAAAATTTGATCATCTCTTACCTTCAAGTTATTGTTTTACATATGTCAACATTGGGGCGTTTCCCCAAAGTGTTGGCCAGAACAAATCATTCAACAGTTGATACAAGGAATTTCTATTTTCATGATGGAAACATTTCTGATGTGAATATTTTTGATAACAAGTGCATGAATTGGCACCATGTTCTATCTTCACAATTCACAACACAAATACACAACAACAAAAAAAGCAGTTCTATGATGTAAAAGAGGTTGATTTATTTGAGTTAAGACGTGTACTGTGGTAATTCTACTGTGGCTTTTTAGTGGTGAGTCGCCATTACTGGAAGAGGTTTGCCAACATTAAACATGGCCACTGCCATCATGAAAATGCCACTTTAATGACCGATCCATGGCAGAATCCTCACAGACGATTTTGCTCTGAATTTGTCATGGCGATCAGCATGGTAGTCTTGCACATGCATGGGGTCAGGTACATTCTATTTAAGCCAACAGAATGGAAATACATATGCTGGACATACAGAAAATACATGCACAACATATTTAATGTGTGAAATATAGAAATATAACAAACCCCCAATCATGAATACCTGATGTCGCCACACGCTGTGGTCAAAAAATGCTCGTATTATTTTTCGAGGTTCCCCGGTGTTCCTGACCCGGCTCTCTAATCTGGCCGTCTAGCCCTCCCCACATTCAGCCGGCTTGATGATTCTCCTCACCACCTCTAGTGACATTGTCCAAATGTTCTGGCACAAAATGGCTGCCGTGCATCACTCAGGTGTTGCTGGAGAGGAGTCCCCTGCCTGCTGTAAGGTGGTTTCCCACAAAGACAGCCATAAAAATGCAATCAGTCTCCATTCAGGATCACAGAGTCTCACCAGCACCTAGCTGTGCTGGTGAAGCCATCGGGTCAGTCTGTCTCCACAGCAAAGAGTGCTTCCATTCTTGTTCACCCCTAAAGCCAGTTTGTTGGTATTTATAGGTACATAACACAGGAAGTTCATTGGGTCCTGCACGATTGTGATGTCACCTGATCTTATTCTGACCGGTAACCTCGGGTCAGAATAGGCTTTGTAGTGTTTTTTTTACTACATCCAATCAGACGCAAGCTCAGATTTTGTTTTGGTCATCATGTTTGTTTCTTTAGTTTTTGGCGGTTGGCAGGGGAGGAGGGGGATCCTGAGCTTGCACAGAGGAACCCAAAATTGAGCTGCTGTTGTTTCTTTTCCTCTCTGGGGTGGATGAGGATAAAAATGTGAAAACAAAAGGCAGAGTGTTAGAGGAATGACACGTCTTCTCTTTCCTTGTGTGTGCTCTCTCCCTCTGCAGCAGTACCCACCGACTGACATCACGGGCCAGCTGAACCTATCAGATCCGTCCGTCAGTACAGTGGTGTGAAAGCGAGAGAGACAGAGAGAGAGAGAAAGAGCTATTCGGACCAGAGAGAGGGAGAGAGAGAGAGAGAGCAAGAGAGAGAGACTAAGGGGGGGCGAGGAACAGAGGGGGCTGTTGGACACTCCACGTCTCCTGCACCTCACCCCCCACCCCACCCCGTCTGTCTGAGAGACGGTGCGCGGGGCACTTCACAAACGCTCCGAAAACGGAACCTCAACAAACAGACGCTCAGGCAACATTCCGACCACAATCCGACTCAACGTCCAATCTGAAGCCAAACTTCAGAGAACATTCCGCCAACACCCTGACTCAACATCCAATCAGAAGCCAAACCGCAGACAACATTCCGCAGACAACCTGACTCAACGTCCAATCGGAACCCAGTAGCACAAATGCAATGGGGACCTGCACCATCCTGTTCCTCTATCCCCTTCCTGTTTAATGCTCGACTCACTTTGTGCAGATATTGAACTGTCAGATATGGTAGTCAGACAAGTACGATTTATCAAATATTACTTTTGTAAATGTTTTAGAGTATTTGAAAGTACGATAAACAAAACAGTTACAGTTTGATGGATTCTTAGATGGAAGGAATTATGCTTATGATGCAACATTATTTCTTAAGTATTTTTAGGCAATCTGTTATAACAGCTTTCTTTTTAAGATGAATACCTGTCATTTAAAAAGCTCACCATATCTAAATACATTAGATATGTTATTTGTTAAATTAGGGCAAGCTTTAGTATTGAGTGTGTGAGTATATGGTATGAGTTTGTCTTCGATTTAAACCACTGCGGTAAAAGTTGTAGCATGCACAAACGTAACTACGTTGATACGAATCAAAGTTTAGCGCATTGATTCTTTGTTCAAACCGTTGTTTTTAACACTTGAATTGCAGTTAGCTCAATGCTCGTGGAACTCTACGGTACTTCTATTTCCTCTTTATCGGCTAGTTTCCTTTCTCTGTTCGTCCAGTGCAGTCATTGGTGCCCTGTGACGGAACTGTCGCTCAGTGGATTATGTGTTAGTTACTTAGATCAGGAATGTTTTCGAGTATTTACGCAGCATGCAAGGTCATCTTTTCAAGGAGCTCCCCCCCCCCCCACAGAACCAGGGTATTTCTCTCTCCAAAAAGGGGGGGGATCTCAAGAAAAGGAAGCAGTTTTGGCTACTGTATTGTGTTTCTTGCTGTATGCCCTCTCTTAAAACCGATATTTTGCTGGACATGCTCAACATGGCTGCTCGTGCCGGCCCTGGCCGTGGAGAAAATGGCCGTCTTATTTTAACAGACTCCTGGTAGCTCTTTTTGTGACGGGAGAGCGAGGCTTCGCGAGACCCATGGGCGGGGCTACTGTGTGCTGTCAATCACTGATCCATCTCAGCCATCTCAGCCAATCAATTGCTCCCCATCAACGCTACGAACCACTCCTCAAAACATCAGGTCATTGACAGCACTCAATAGCTCCACCCCCTCTGGAGTTCACAAAGCCCCACCCTCCCATCACAAGGTAGTCTCATTCAGTGGACTATGTGTGTTTGTTCTTAGCGTCCAGTACGATTTAGAACATTGTGATTTTGTAATAGAGTCTGTTTAGTTTTAATGCTCTGGTGCACCTCAGCCAGTTCTGCTGTTTGGGCCAGTACTCTCTCTCTGTCCAATCAAATCCAGTCTTTCTCAACTCCAGTTCCCACGGTGCATCAAAGGGCCAGGTTTTTCATCCAACCAGCACTTGATTCTTTCATGTAAAAAAAATATTTTAATTTCAAAAACACGCACATGACAAGGAGACCCCCTCTCTCAGGCATTCCTAGATTCTTTTTTTATTTTTATTTTTTTTTTACATGAAATGAATGCAGGTGATTTTCCAGCTCAGTTGATGCAGAACTCCTTTTCAAGTGTCAACTTGGTTAGTTGCAAAAACAGGCCGTTTCCCAAGTTCTGGAGCCGAGAAAACTCCCTACTGCTGCATGTTAAATAAATTTAAAGAAAAGACTACCTGATGCACATCGTCCACCACAGAGGACGAGCTCACCTTTGAGTACAGACACACTGAGCAGCACTTTAATGTCAGGACTTTATGTGATTCTTATGTGAAATAATGAATGTGACAATGTGTGACTATAAACAGGTCTAACTGCACCCAATTGCATTTCAGTTTATTTGCTTTGTAAAATATCTATAAAGCACTAGCTCTATGAAGTGCTCAGATCGTTAATTTGTTAATTTGTCTGAAAACGTGTGCACTGAGATATGTGTGTCTCAACACTGAAGTTTGGGTTTAGCTGTCACTAGCCAGTGTTTCTTTATTGAACTCCAACCTTCAGACGCAAAACCTGCTTTAATAACATTTTAAAAAACTATTCACCATACGGTATCTATGTCAGACCTGAGTAACTGGTTATTTCTTTTCAAATTTTCTGACTAAATAATATGCATGTGTGTTTATTTTCACTTGTACCATTATGGATTGCTTTATTTACACTGATTGATTATGCACAGTATATATTTTGCACATCCTGATTTAGCTCTCAGATGATTTTTTTTGCACTGAAAATATAAAGTGATTTGCTTTAGTAGGTTTAAAGGTAGATTGTGAGACATTTACACTGAAAGGAAGTCGTTTTGACAACTTTTTTTGGGGAAGGGGGAACACGTGCTCGATAATTTATGTATTTAGTTTGTTATTCATTGTTGTTATTTAATTATTTAATAGCCATGTACATTTCATTCAGATACGAGAATGCACCAAGTCTTTCCCATGAAAAAATATACTGTATATAAATGCAAGTGTAAATAAAATGAATTTATATGTGCCAATAAAAAAGGACACTTGTCAATGCATCAGTATGCAGTGAAATAGAGTCTGAGCAGTTATTGTATAAATTATATAAAAAGTGTATGCATTTAGTTTCCTCCATTTTGGTATTACTGTCACTAGAATTCCACATTCAGTCTTTATGCAATATAGATTATGAGGGACGCTCGGGATATATAGATGAAAACGTGCACGCACGCACGCGTGCACACAGAGAGACCAACACGTGTACAATATTAAATCTAACTTGATACCAACAGACAAAAACGACTAGCACGTAGACTCTTTTCTTCCTGGGTATTATGTTATAAAATGTGGGTCTCCTACCTGTCACCATGTTGAGCCATTGCCATAACATTGTCATTTCTATGCTTAAAAGACTTGATTTTCATATGACAACATAACCTACAAAAGTTAGGTGATCATTCTGTATGTTGTGTATTGCACGTGACAATACACAGCGTATAAAAGAATTTAAAAAAACTTTCATTTTCAACCTAGATGGGCTTTAAGACCAAGGTCAGAGGATTCCCCACTTCATCCTAAACAGTTATTTTTACTGTTATATTACACAAAGGGGCGATCCGTGTGTAATATAACACGGCTTTTATTCACGCTACTTCCTGGTTCCAAAGAAGGACGGCTCCCTACGTCCGATCTTGGATCTCAGGGTGCTGAACAAACATTTGAGGCAATACAACTTCAAAATGTTAACGTGCAGTACAGCACTCTTCTATGCTCAATACGTCAGAACGATTGGTTCACATCAATCGATCTGAAAGATGCCTTTTTCCACATAGGCATCTATCCCCCTCACACAAAATGTCTCCGCTTCGCCCACCGCGGTGTTTGCTACGAATACACAGTTCTACCCTTCGGCCTCTCCCTAAGCCCAGGGGTGTTCTGTCTTTGTGTAGAGGCCGGCCTGGCTCCGTTGAGACTAACGGGAGTCAGAATTCTGACTTATATCGACGATTGGCTCATCATCGCCAAGTCGGAAGTCAGAGTTTTGCAGAACACACAGCTAGTTCTGACACAACTGTCATCTCTTGGTTCCAGAGTGAACATCCCCAAGAGCAATCTCTCTCCATCCCAGAATGTAACGTTCTTGGGACAGGACCTAAACTCTGTGTCGGTGCGAGCTCGGTTATCAGCCGACCGCATCTTATCACTCAACGTCAGAGTTGGAACATTGCCAAAACGTGGTGGACGGTTGAAAATTGTTTTCATGTTGTCCCATCCCTATACAAAAAAAACATACGAGAGTACAGAGTATAGAAATACACACGAGTTAATTATTACACATTTAGGTACTGTACCGCATTGTGTGACAATATTTGTGAATTATTTTTTTAATCTGATAGCAATGTTTCATCTTAAACCTTCATAAGGGGCTCATTTATATGCGTTATAATGGACAAAAAGCATTTTATTCAATTTTGGAGATATTTTGGATATGTTTCTGGACACCTAGCTATTTTAGATCACTGTACTGACAGAAAGCTTGCAATTCCCATTTGAAAATTATGCAACAGCGATTTCCTTGAGTCAAAACAGTTGATTTCTATTGAAATACGTGAATATGTTGTGATTTACAGCAATGCATAATTTAGACATTTTGGATAGATTTGGAGATGGAGGGTACACTGCTTAGTTTTTGCTTCATACATCTATAGTAGTTCTACATATCCACCCTTAGATTTTATGAACTTGTGGTCAAGAAGTTTTTGATCTAGCACATGTATAGTTTAACCTCCTATATGCAATCTCTCAGTATTTCATTGCAAACTTAAAAAGTGCAAATTTATTTTAGATTTTTTGTCAAAACAATTGCATTTGTGGCACTTCATTTCTTCCAAAATTATGAATATAAACTAATCTGCATTAGTATTGTAAATTGTACAAATGTCTTGCTTCATTTAAGCCATTTTCAAGTCTCTGTGGTGTTCACATCTGGAGTTATAAAGCTTTAAATAGGGTACCCCCTAAATGGGCAAGGATTGGCAAGATTTGGCTTGTGCCTTAAGGGGTTAAGAAGCAGGGGCTTTATGAGGTAGATTTCATAGCTGCACCTCAGCCCCGTGGGCAATCTCCATCGCCGTCTCTCGGTGACACGCGAGTGCTACCAAACTCTGCGTCACTGGGAAAGCACAGACTTTTACACTCAGGGGACCCCTCTCGGGATCGTTCTCATGAGGAAAGTTGGGACAGACGTGTCCCTCTCTTGGTGGGGTGCCACTCAGGAGGGACGTATTGTGAATGGGACGTGGCCAATCCAGCTACGCTCAGCTCACATCAATTATCTGGAGCTACTAAGTATTTGGATAGCTCTCAGATATTTTCTCCCCCGTCTAAGGGGACATCATGTGCTAATCCGCTGCGACAACACGACTGCGGTAGCATATGTCAATCGGCAAGGTGGCATGCGCTCCCTTCAGCTCCACTGTCTAGCCCACAGACTGCTGGTCTGGAGCAGATGTCACTTTCTGTCAATATGCACGACCCATGTTCCAGGCATTCTGAACACGGGGGCGAATCGGTGGTCAAGGGGAAACCCACTTTATGGGGAATGGCGGCTGCATCCCCAGATCGTGGAAATGCTGTGGCACAGATTTGGCCGTGTCCTATGTTTTTCTCGCGACGGGACAAGAATGGACTTCTCGGTGTGGACTCACTGGCACACCCATGACCCGATGTGCTTCCTTATGCGTTTCCCCTCCTCGCTCTCATCTCTCCCACTCTAGCCAGAGTGAGAGAACAGAGCTTGACACTGATCCTGATAGCACCCAGGTGGCCGAAATCGCCGTGGCTGGCAGAGATTATCCCTCTCCTTTATGCACAGCCATGCACACTCCCGCTACGCGCAGACCTCCTCTCTCAAGCGAACAGGGAAATACACCACCCCCGCCTGAGCGAGTAGCTCTTTGGGCTTGGCCCGTGAGAGGCATAACCTTGTGGTGTTAGGGCTCCCCTCTCGTGTGGCTGCTATCATCCAATGCACGAGAGCGCCCCCTACCAGGTCACTTTATGAAAATAAGCGGCAGGTATTTGAAGGATGGTGTGCCTCTCGTCAGTCAGTGCATTACCAGTGCTCTGTTACTGACATATTGTGCTTTTTACAGAACCTTATGAATAAAGGGAAATTCTTTTCAACCATTAAGGTCTACCTGGCAGCTATCACTGCTTGTCATGTTGGGTTCAGAGACTATGCAGTGGAGCAACACTCCCTCATTCGCAAGTTTATGAAGGGGGCTCACCATTCTCTGCCTGTTGCTAAAAAGCACATCCCTTCTTGGGATTTATCACTGGCGCTGGAGGCTCTGTCTCTACAGCCATTCGAGCCTATAAATGAGGTCGAGTTAAAACTCTCAAGACAGCATTGCTGCTCGCTCTAGCTTCGGCTAAGCGAGTCAGTGACTTCCATCGTTTTCACCCACTGCCTTACTCCTCTCAAGAGGATCAAAGGCTGCATATGCTATGTCCTGTGCGTGTTCTCCACGTGTATATGACAAGGACTAAGGCTTTCAGAGCTTTGTCGCCTGGGGCCCGCCCTGCAAAGGGAAAGCCATCTCTAAGCAGTGGCTGTCCCATTGGCTTGTGGAAGCTATTGCTATGGCATATGACTCAAAGGAGATAACACCCCCCGCAGGCCTGAGTGCTCATTCTAACAGGGGCATAGCTGCATTGTGGGCCCTATTACGTGGGGTCTCCTTGCAGGAGATTTGTTCAGCTGCAGGCTGGGCTTCTCCACACACCTTTGCTACGTTCTACCGCCTGGACGTCACCAGCACTCCAGTAGCCCACGCAGTTCTGGGGGTGAGCTCTGTGTAAAGCTCACGCATCTCCCCTCACCTGCTTTGTGTTTAGTACTTCCTTACATGGGATGTGCCAGACACGCCCTCCCCTCAAGGGGGGAGGCTGCCCTTGCTGGCCTGACAGTTTCTCAGCTGTGAGCATAGGGCAAGCTGGGAGTTGTCCATATCTCCTCATAGGTGGATCTCGAACACGAGATGATGAAAGAGAACTTTAGGTTACTATCGTAACCCTGGTTCTCTGAAACATCGAGTGGAGTGATCCACCAAGACTGCCCTGCTTGCCGCGCACAAGAAGCAAATACGTTCACTGATGAGTATTAGCGCTGTAGCGTCCTATATGCTCTTATGGGAGGGCGGTGCCTCCTGTAGCATTGGACGTGCTACTGTCTGTCAGAGCCAGACTTGGTGCAATTGGATGCTTCTGAGGAGTCAAGACCGGATGTCATTCCCCATAGGTGGAACCGGGGTTACGATAGTAACCTGAAGTTTTCCCATGTTTTACAAAAGTATCTCAGATTTCTTAATTGTATACGTTAGGTCTACTGTAACAAAGCCTATGCGTTTCATGCATTGGTGTAGAAGTCAACCCTGATGGCGATTAACCATAAAATGGCTATACATCCACTGAAATAGTTTTATAATAGACCTACATGGACACGTAATAAAGACCATTTGAAATTACATAGCCTACATATTAGAAGAAAAAAAAATCCTCGATAGCCTATATCTGCCCATATGCAGTAATTCAGTGTGTTTCAGACAGAGAGGGCGGGCTTTAAAATATTTAAAAACCTGTAGGGCAAATCTCTGATGAAGAGTTTACCTAAGTCATGAGACAGAAGCTCCCTGTTTCTTTAAGACGCATTCCTGACATACATAGACCGCTTGGAGTTCATTCATTTCCCTTTTATCCGACGGGAATACACCACACATATTACAAAACATCCTTTTCCTTTGAAAGAGGGCATTGACTTCACTCCCTTCCTTTCATAAATCCATCCTAAACGCAGCAAGGGAGGGAGGTAGCCTACAGCAAGAGTCCCGTGACATTACGCGCATTTGCTATGACCTTATGCTTATTAGAATAACTGATCGTTAAGAAAACTTTAACTTAATGTTTAAGGAGTGAGTGAATTTCACTAAACAAACGCCTCCAGTTCTGCTCACCCAGCACGCGTATGGCTCCGGCTCACAAGGACAGAAGCTGAAGAGAGGAAATTAAGGCAACGCCAAGGTATGTTTGTGATTTTTAACAACACTTACAAAGTCTTTCGTTCTTTCTTTCAAAGTACCTTTCTTCGAGTGGTCACGCCACACCAAAGAACAAAATCCAAACCACAAATCGCTATAAACTATATTTTTCCTAGCTTTGGCCGTTATGTCGGGACATTTTAAACATAGCTTATGTGTTACTCTTCATTTTTCATATGTTGTATCCCGACAGAATCGAGCCCATTTTTAATGTGAACTTGTCACACAATATCCTCATAATGGCTGTTACGGGAAACATTAAAATGCGTTGCTATGCGCATCAGTTTGTGAGAGAGTCACGCAGAAGAAAAACTGATGTCAGCGCAAAGCTTCGCGAGTACTTTATATTTACGTTCCTTACGGGGCTTCTGTTCCACTGTTCGCCTACTGACGCCTTACATCTGGGTGTTTTCAGAGCACTGGGCTATTCTTTTTTGCGGTGCCATTCCAGATGATATAAGCTATACGTAATACAGTAGCCTACTGATGGTTGTAAGGCTCGGTTAGAACAGAAAGAACATTAAATGGGGGAAATTTTCAGGAATGCATATGGACACAGGGTTCTCGCCTTTCGTGGGCGGATGTGACAGGGCACCGCGATTCCGCGCTAGATGTGGGATAACAGCCGAAAAGAGCGATTGTGCCTGCCAGACTACAGTAACAGTCCCGCTGTTGTCCGGGATTGTGTGGAAGTATCTGACTGGAATCCATTAAGTCTGGTGCAGTGTTATAGAAATTAGATGACAGGAACAGACTCGAGGTAAAGTAAACCAAGTTTTAGATTCAGAAAAGTCCCTCTGCTCTGATTGGGGCTGGGTGACGAGCCAAAATGCAGCCCGTTATTACTGACGGAGTACTCTTTCGCTGCTATTATTTATGGAGGTGTCCCGTGTCCACGCTGCGGAGTGAGGCGTCCTCTGTGACCGCTGGCGAACAGCTGGACCGATGGGACTAGGCTGACTCAGACCACGCGCGCTTGGAGGCGTTCCCGTAACAGCTACTTCGCCCAGTGACATCATTTCCCACCACACCGTTTTAAAACAGCTGTCCGAGAGAAAGGACTTGGAAAAGCGGATATTTATTTTTCTTTAATTTCCCCCCTTCCTTTCCATATATTTAAGGCGCCGGGTGGAAAAGTTCGCCGGATTTATAAAATCCCAACTGCGGGAAACACGGTCGGCGTCGGCGCTCTCCGTTCCTTTAATTATTGGTAAGTGCCAGCACTTTCCCCTTCTGTTTCACGTCTAATCGGGGGTTTCAGCGTTTCGCATCCCCCTTTCAAGTCTCAGCGGGGTGTAATTAATTCACAGGATCAGGTGGAAGCAGGCTTTAAAACCAGGTGCTAATTTGCAGGGGTTTTAGATTCCTTTCCATATTTGGGAAACAGCCGGGAAATTGTGAAAAGGGTTTAGCCGAACTTGACCTGCACGGTGGGAACAGAAGTATTTACACCATTCCCCAAGTGCTCATCTGGACTTTCTCAAACCCTGCAGCGTTTAACGTAAACCGCAAGCTTGCTTATTTTGCTATCGTAACAAAATACGATTATAATTCATAGTCGTTATTGCGAATGCAAAATAGACAGAACTAAACTGGAGTTTATGTCCACATCACTTGTCAGTGGAGTCGGTCCCTTTATGAAAATTACATTTTTGTCCATTCAACTGACCACTTGTAGTAGCACATGAAATGTACGTTGCAAGATCAGAACTGTGTTCTGTAAGTGTAAACTCTGCCTTGTCGCTACTGTGCACATACTGTGTTTGCACATGCAAACTGAATGAACCGGGACATCAGCAAACCCTGAACAGTCCGTAATTCCAATACTAGCTCTGGGACCTGCATCATGAAGCAGGGTCCCGTTTCACAAAGCGGGATTACCGAGTTAGCTGGATGACTGCGCTGAGTAAAATCCAGAACCCTCTCAAAATTGGAACATGGACTGAAGTAAAAACACCTGTTCTGGGTTTTACTCAGCGCAGTTATCCAGCTAATTCAGTAATCTTGCTTTGTGATACAGGTCTTTACTCAGCACAGTTATCCAGCTGTTTTGGGAAATATCCCTCTGAGTGAGAGTGGAGAATAAAGCTAACATACTCCATACCATTAAGTCTGTCCGTGTTTAATAAGGAATGCAGCTCATTTGAATCATCAACTCAACGCAAACAGTACTACAGTAGGCCTAGCACCAGTCAGAATGGAGGCACCTGACTGGGGAGCCCGATGTAGCAGAAACTAGAGAAGTGCTGCTAGTTTTCATTCCTCCCCTCGAATCAGGACTGATTTAAACCTGGGACAGCAGGTGAGTTAGACCTCTGGCCAGCAGTGTTAATCGACCGGTTTACTCTCAGGTAGGAATGAGAGCCAGCAGCACTGCTGTCCTCCAGGGCCAGATTTGGGTGCCCCTGCCTAGATGAGAGGAAGCCGGTCATGTGGGGCCACTGTGGCCTGCAGGGAAGAGTGGGAGAGGAAACTCCCAGCAAGCCTGTGACCCCTGCCCAGACTGTTACCCTGGCCCCACCCCTGCCCACCACCCCTGCCCACACTGTTACCCTGGCCCCACCCCTGCCCCCCGCCCCCACTGACACTGTTACCCTGGCCCCACCCCTGCCCCCCGCCCCCCTGCCCACACACTGTTACCCTGGCCTCACCCCTGCCCCCCACCCCCACCCACACAGTTACCGCCAGCCCCACCCCCGCCCCACACCCGCTCCCTGCCCACCCCACACCTGTTACTGCCTGCCCCCGCCCCCACACAGTACCTGCCCCACGCGCCACCTTTACGGCTCACCTGCGCGCCACCACACGTTACCGCCAGCCGCCTGCCACGTACCTGGCTACCTGCCCCACCACCTTACTCCCCCGCGTTAGGTTCAAGGACAGGTTTCCTAAGGCAGCACTGAGTAACCCAGGCAGCCCGAGGCCCTTTTGCATGCAAATGGCTGCCGTGCACCCAGGCTGTTTGGTTTGCATGCGCTTTAACGCGTGCGCTGCTTTAAGAGTTCAAAACGCAGGGCCCCAAACGTGACGGGGGAAGAGAACGCTGCTATGCAAGCACGTAACCCATCAGGTGCCATTTATTACGGCACGCAACAGATCCGGCTTAACCCAACGAGTCCCTTATTTAATACTCGGTAAAAGGTGGTGTTCAGTAAATTGGCTCTTAAGGTACAGCAGCTATAGCAGATGGTGCTCTGAGCACACACAGGTGTTCACCTGCCGCAGTCGCCTTATGCGGGGAGCTCCAGGGTGACCTGGAGTCAGACCACAGAACAGGTTCTGTTTACTGATCATTTCCCTGCGTCAGACAAATGTCAGTTCATAAGACAAACTGACGTTCCGTCTATGACCGGTACCTGAAGAAGGCACACGCAACTTTGTGCAAATGGTGAAGTAAATGAGAACAAATAAAGCAGTGTGTGGCGTTCTCTTTATCCGATTTACTTACTACATTTTTTTGATATGACCACCTACAATAAAATCGTCTGGGATGTGCGTGGGTTTTTTGTCTTGGTCATGCCCGCTGGTACCAAACCTCTTCCACTGTATATTTTGTGGCCTTGCCTTAATTTGGGTGTAATGTGACGAATGCAGCAGGCATCTCACAAACCACCCGCGTGTACCAGGGGTCCTGGCCTTGGTCCTGCCAGCGATGGCACCACCGGCAGCACTGACTTCGTGGGAAAGCGATTCGCTCAGTTTATTTATTTCCTTTTAACAGGAATGAAACTGCGCTGCTGTAGCTCAGCAAAGGAATTGTTGGTCTTCCCTGTCGAGACCCATAATTCCTGGTACGCTCAGAACGTAGCTTAAGTACTGTGGCTGGTGGTCTGCACAGGCCTGCTAAAGCACCCGGGCCTTCCGCACATCGCTGGAAAGAGACGCGCTTCGTTTAAAGGACAGTCGGGAGGAGGTGGGTTTTTCCATTCTGTGTTACGTAAGGCTGTTTGTAGTCTTCAGGATGAACCCCTACACTCATCACTGGCAGTGCAGAGTGGACCTGGGCTGGAGTGTCTGTGTGTGTGTGTGTGTGTCTGTCTGTGTCTGTGCCAGGGCTGGAGTGTGTGTGTGTGTGTGTGTGTGTGTCTGTCGGTCCAGAGGCTGTAGTGTGTGTGTGTGTGTCTGTCTGTCTGTGCCAGGGCTGGAGTGTGTGTGTGTGTCTGTCATCCAGAGGCTGGAGTGTGTGTGTGTGTTTGTCTGTCGGTCCAGAGGCTGGAGTCTGTGTGTGTGTGTGTGTGTCTGTCGGTCCAGAGGCTGTAGTGTGTGTGTGTGTGTCTG
The DNA here is from genome assembly GCF_018555375.3 of Anguilla rostrata. Classification (NCBI taxonomy): domain Eukaryota; kingdom Metazoa; phylum Chordata; class Actinopteri; order Anguilliformes; family Anguillidae; genus Anguilla; species Anguilla rostrata. The sequence continues at coordinate 39,828,527 of NC_057946.1, read as the reverse complement.
TCTGTCTGTGCCAGGGCTGGAGTGTGTGTGTGTGTCTGTCATCCAGAGGCTGGAGTGTGTGTGTGTGTGTCTGTTGGTCCAGAGGCTGGAGTGTGTGTGTGTGTGTCTGTTGGTCCAGAGGCTGGAGTGTGTGTGTGTGTGTGTGTGTCTGTCGGTCCAGAGGCTGTAGTGTGTGTGTGTGTGTGTGTGTGTGTGTGTCTGTCTGTCTGTCTGTGCCAGGGCTGGAGTGTGCGTGTGTGTGTGTGTGTGTGTCTGTCGGTCCAGAGGCTGTAGTGTGTGTGTGTGTGTCTGTCTGTCTGTGCCAGGGCTGGAGTGTGTGTGTGGTCTGTCATCCAGAGGCTGGAGTGTGTGTGGTGTGTGTCTGTTGGTCCAGAGGCTGGAGTGTGTGTGTTGTGTCTGTTGGTCCAGAGGCTGGAGTGTGTGTGTGTGTGTGTGTGTCTGTCGGTCCAGAGGCTGTAGTGTGTGTGTGTGGTGTGTGTGTGTGTGTGTCTGTCTGTCTGTCTGTGCCAGGGCTGGAGTGTGCGTGTGTGTGTGTGTGTGTGTCTGTCGGTCCAGAGGCTGTAGTGTGTGTGTGTGTGTCTGTCTGTCTGTGCCAGGGCTGGAGTGTGTGTGTGTGTCTGTCATCCAGAGGCTGGAGTGTGTGTGTGTGTGTGTCTGTCGGTCCAGAGGCTGGAGTGTGTGTGTGTGTGTGTGTGTGTGTCTGTCGGTCCAGAGGCTGTAGTGTGTGTGTGTGTGTGTGTGTGTCTGTCTGTCTGTGCCAGGCCTGGAGTGTGCGTGTGTGTGTGTGTGTCTGTCGGTCCAGAGGCTGGAGTGTGTGTGTGTGTGTGTGTCTGTCTGTCTGCCTGTCCCAGGGCTGGAGTGTGTGTGTGTGTGTGTGTGTGTCCCAGGGCTGGAGTGTGTGTGTGTGTCTGTCGGTCCAGAGGCTGGAGTGTGGGTGAGTGTGTGTGTGTGTGTGTGTCCCAGGGCTGGAATGTGTGTGTGTCTCAGGGCTGGAGTGTGTGTGTGTATATGTGTGTGTGCGAGTGTATGTGTGTGTCTGTCCCCAGTGGGGAGAATTCTGGGAAAACAGGACAGCGGCAGCAGCAGTTTCCTGAGCTCTGATTGGCCAGGGTGATGTAAACATTGGAGGCAGAGAACTTGGAGACTTGGTGTCTCAGGAGTGTGATCCAGTATTCTGGACATGTCCTGCTTGTGTGTTTATTCTGTTACCACAATAGGATTGTTTTCCCCCACCCAAATGTGTTTGTAGACCTGCACAAATCCAGCAAGGTTCCTACTGCAAATCTTTGTCTTTCTCTGTTGCACAAGAAAACGCTTTTAACATTTCTGATAAAGTTCGGCAGAATAAATACTTGTATTTGGCTGTCCTGTGTGGAGGAATGCCAAACTGAGACTGATTCATAAAGGCTGGTTTACTCTTTCCTACCAGTAGGTGTCAGTATTTACATACTTTTGACCTCTGTGCAGCTCACAGCAGCCTCAGTGAACTCTGTGTCCACAGCATGTTTTTATTTTGGAATACTTTGGAACGTGAACATATTCTTCCATGGAACAACATTCTACCAGTTAATACTAGTTACATTCCAGTCTAACCGATTAAGAATAACAGTGGCTGAATTAAGGACATGAACTACCCGTTAACAATTAAGCCCCACCCCATACACAAACCTCACAAACGTGACCTTAAACTGTAAGTGAAAGTATAAATCTTAGCTGAAGAGGGACACCTGACAACATGACCCCTGGATGAGGTGTTGTTTAACATTGCTGTCCCTCGATTAGACGAGGGTAATGGTCTGAATCAGTACGTACTCAAAGATCACAGTGGTTCCTGAAATAGAGTTATTTGTCATCAGGCTCAGAGACATCCTGGACTGGGGTCTCAGCTGCCCCTAAATCTACGAGTAGTACAGGCTGCGTTGCACAGTCCCACCTCATGGTGGCAGTGTAGTATAATAGTTAGGGAACTGGACTTATAGCCAAAAGGTTGCAGGTTTGATTCCTAGGGAAGAGAGCTGTGCCTTTGAGCAAGCTACTTAACCTGAGCTGCTTCAGTATATATACAGCTGTATAAATGGATATGTGCAAAAAAGATGTCTAATATAATGTCACAGTGCACAGCCACGAAACAGCATTTCTCTGTTATCGCCCTTCTCACTCCACCATAATCTGATTACTACGACTGGAGAAACAGACATTCCACTACGGCAAACCAGTTCTCCCCCCCTTCTCTACCTCCTCTGGAGTTGTGGCATTCTTACCAAGCCCTGCTCACTCTGCTCATTTACTCAGCAGACATTTTTATATCCTCATCCACAGACATTTAGGCTGCTAGCATCGAGCTCATTATCCACTCATACTGCTGGGGTTCATGTTCAGCGGTGCTTACGAGCAGAAGCCAAGCCGCTGCTCTATCAATGCGGCACATTCGCATGCTGATAAATCAGGAGTAATCACCCAGCATTTTAAAGAAAGCAGGCACCTGCTATGGACACCACACGGTCCTCACTACTACCGGCCTGGGCATGGGTGGGGTTTGGCCACGGCCACGAAAATAGTATTCTGGCCCCTTCCATTTCTCTCGGCAGTACCACCACAGCCAATCATGAAAGCCCATCTGGGTAGCTCAGGCCCACCTAGCTGTAAACAGACCCAACTATATAAATACATCTGGCTACCCATCTGAAACATACTGGGTAGTTTTTATTTAGTTTTCTTTCATTCAGCGCTGTACAGATTCACTGATATTTACAGTATTTGCGTATGTCTTTAGTAGCTGATAGAGTGGGTTTCAGTGAAGGGTGGGAATCTGCTGTGGTATTACCCAATGCTTCGATCCCAACAAAAAAAAAACAAAAAGAAGCTCAGTGATTTTGATCTTCAGTCCTGGTCATGTGATCTGTCGGACAACGACGTGTCAACAGGAAGATAAGTTTGGGGAATTTTGGACAGGGGTGCGAGTGACCCTCTCACGCCCTGGTGTGGGTCACCTGAGGGACTGTGTGTTAAAAATATACCCTGCGTCTGGCAGCGATTCGGCCACTGTGGAGAGCCAGGAAGTGGCCGAGTAACACGGTTTACACACGGTGCCTGCTGTGATATTGTCCTCCCTGATAGGTTATAGGAACCAAAGCAGGAAGTGAAGGAGAGCTTCAACTGAGGAAGCCAGACGCGTAGTCTTCACTGAAGAACAGCATGTCCTTGAGCCAGAGAGGTTTGGAGGGCGGTCACAGAAAATGCAGTTCACCCAAAATTAAAAGGAAACTATGTTTTCACTCACCCGGATGTTACGTTCCCCTGCTTAGTGGAGTCTGTGCCTGCCTGTGTGTGGGGGTCTGCAGGTGAAGCTGATTGAGGGTCTGATTGCTGATGATGCACACCTGTGTCCATCTGACACCCCAAAACAAATAAAGGCGGGAAGACTCTGAAGGCCATCATCTGCCACGTCCGCAATTGGTGTGGATTCAAACTTGAGCTTGAAAGAGCAACGACGTTCCAATTTCCTTATACAGGTTTCCTGGAGAACTTTCCCTGCGTGCTCTGATGGGCTGAGCATGTATTTTTGACCCGTTTAGCCTTCCATACTAGAAAAGGCAAGGGACAAGGAAAGGAGAAAAAAATAAGTGGTTGGAGCACACCCCTGGACTCCTTTCAGCTCGATTACTGCCTAAGCCGTCCTGACAGCCTATGTGTGGTAATGTGTTGTGCGTGTTTGTCTTATAGTTTGTAATACATTTGACCTTTTTGTTACTGTATGTATGTAGACATTGACTCCTTTTCCGGCTGGTGGCAATCGTTTTGTGTTATGGTCCATTGTAGTCCCTGGTTACTGTAACTCTGGTTGACTTTTAGGATGTAACACCATCACAGTGCCATCTATCCATCCAGATAGTTTCACTGAGATGAATTATGAATTTTCTCGCCCTGATACAGCGGACCTCAGTGGGGCTCAAAGCAACAAAAATTTACATCGAAAATTTTTTTTACAAATATAACGCGGTTACTCACGAACATCCACAGACCACAGTTTCCTTGAAAACTACTTTCTAGCAAAGTACGCCAACTGTGTACATTCACGCAAAGTCGTAACCAAAGTACTATTCTGGAGGACAGTGTCAACATTGTTAATACAAATATTTTTTTGGGTGAACTGCCCCTTTAACACAAGCCTGGGAATTCTGGGAAGTTTAGCGAGACGGGTGAAATGGGTCATGAGTGTTTTGTAGAGTACTAGCCTTGAGAAATGAAAACCAGCCATTTGCATGAACAGCGGTAAGAACTCCAGCATTTGAATAACGATACAATTTCCAAATCCACACTCGCTCCAAAATCAAAAAACTTTTTTCTTACTGTGCTCATATAGTCTGGTTTAAAATGCTTGCTAAGACTCTAAACCCATTTGTTTAAAAAAAATGTTGAGAATATAATGCATGAAGAGCATAGTTGGATGTACAGGGGAAATATTCCATAATAAAAGCCTGTTTCTCTTTTTCCTACCATAGCAATTGAATGACGGAACGTTCCAGAAACGGCTTTGTCATTTGAGAGAGTCGCACTCTGTCTCTTGGCCAGTCATCCTCTCTATATGCGCGAAACATGAGCATTTCATGAAATGTAAGAATTTCATTTGAATGAACAACTCTGCTGGGGAGAATACTTCAACAGAAAATTTCGTTATTATACGAGGAATGTCTACCAGTATGTCCCTCTGTATGTCCTTTTTAATGCTTTTCACCAGTGTTCCTCTCTCGGTTTGGAAACCTAATTACATTCATCAATCCTCCCCTGCTGCAAACTCCCTTATTGATTTGGGACTGCGCAGACCAGTACTGACTCTGCTGCAAAGCATGGGCTGCAGCTTGCGAGCCAGGCTTGCACAGACCTAACAGCAGGGGGCGCTAGTGTGTGATGAGTCAGCCTGGCCAGTGGAAACCCTGCTGGCACAGAGTGTAGGCCCCCCCCACATGCCAGAACAGGGCCTTAACAGCATGAGCCACCCAGACACAGGGCACGAACACCCCCTGAAAACTGTCCTCACCGCACACAAACTGTTTTTTTGAACGGGGATGGGGGGACAGAAGTGGCCCCGCCAACATGGGGTCATGACCCACAGTTTGGGAACCCCTGCAGTAGAAAGTGGTTTTTGTGCAAGCCACACCCTCCTTTATGAGACCCCGCCCCCTCGTGAGGTGCTGGAGTGCTTCTGTTCTTCTCCCGGCTGCTGTTGCCACTACTTGAAAGGCTCAGTCACACGCACCCTCCACCCCCCCCAGCACAAACACTCCCACCCCGCAACTCCCGCCCTCCTCCTCCAATGCAACCTCAGAACATTCCGGAGTCCCATAACTCCTTCAGAGTGACCCTAATCTGTGTTGTGCGGAGAGACGGTGGCCCTGCTCGTGAAGTCACTGAGCTGCACGTAAGGGAGGGAGGGAGAGAGAGTGAGAGGGAGGGAGGGAGGGTGAGAGAGAGGGAGGGACGGAGGAGGTGGCGAGAGATCAGGGCTTTGGTGCTTGGTAGACGGCGCAGAGAGGACGCAGTAGCAACTGGCTGCAAGAAACCGAGAGGCTGGGACAGAGACAGAGAGAGAGAGTGTGGGAGAGTGGGGGAGAGATAAAGGGAGTGTGGGAGAGATAGAGAGAGAGAGAGAGAGGGGGACAGGGACAGCAGGGTATGACCTGAAGCCAGAATGGATCTTCTCATCCTGCTTGCTCCTGTGACTGACTGGGACTGAGGGGAGGATACACGCGCACACACGCGCACACACACCCCCACACGTCCGTCTCCCGCCCCGCGCGTGGCAGAGGAGGGGAGAGGTACAGCCGCCCGCCCACCATGGGGGGGTCCCAGTCGCAGAGCAAGAAGGCAGCGGGGACGCCCGGCACCCCCAGGAGGAAAAGTCGGCACACGTAAGCGCAGAGCGGGTTTCACCGCGACTCGACCGCCTCCCTGAGTGCGTGGTGCTTTCCAGAGTTTCTGCTCCGCTCGGGGCAGTCGACTGTCAAAATAAGAGTCTGGTGCAGATAAGGCATGAATGAGGGGAGTCGGCTGTCAGAATAAGAGTCTGGTGCAGATAAGGCATGAATGAGGGGAGTCGGCTGTCAGAATAAGAGTCTCGTGCAGATAAGGCATGAATGAGGGGAGTTGGCTGTCAGAATAAGAGTCTGGTACTGATTAGGCATGAATGAGAGCAGTCGGCTGTCAGAATAAGAGTCTGGTACTGATTAGGCATGAATGAGGTGAGTCGGCTGTCAGAATAAGAGTTTGGTACTGATTAGGCATGAATGAGAGCAGTCGGCTGTCAGAATAAGAGTCTGGTACTGATAAGGCATGAATGAGGGGAGTCGGCTGTCAAAATAAGAGTCTGTTGCAGATAAGGCTTGAATGAGAGTTAGGCCTGATGCAGCTGCTTGCGAAAGCTACAGGCTAGCAGTGCACTATAGCGATAGGGCCTCTCTGCTTCCCGTCTGTCCGATGCCGCGTTCTGCTGATGTATAATGCTGCAGGTCCGTCTGGCCTGAGCGGCAACAAGCGTTTTTTCATGGGTTTCCATTTTGCCTACTGCTGCTGTCGCTGGCTTCCTTAAAGTACCTCCCTGTTCTGGCTTTTGGCACAGTCAGCGATGGGTTAAATGGAGAGAAACCCCAATTAACCTGGTTAATCTCCTCATGTAACTGAGTGCTCTCTGTCCCTTTTTCTATCTCTCTCTCTCTTTCTATCTGTCTCTCCCTTTCTCTATCTCTGTCTCCATCTCTCTCTATCTCTCCGTCCCTATCTGTCTTTCCTCTGAGGCAAGAGCCTTATTTTTAAACCTGGTCTTCTTTATGACTGATTTTGTAGCTTCTAAGTTATAAAATGGCTGCCACCCCCCACCCCCCAACCCACAGCACCCAATGCAAAAGTTTGTCCCTGTCTTCTGAAGAGAAAGCAGCGATCCGGTTTGGTCTTGCTGTGTCTGAGCTGGAGCGTGACAGACGATCACATGAACACATGCAGGCACATGCTCTCCACACAGACATGTTCATGTACATGCTATGCACGCACACATACACACACGCACACACTCACACACACACACTCACATGCACACACTGACACACTCACATGCACACACACTCACACATATGCACACACACCCCACACTCACATGCACACACACACATGCACACGCACTCCACACACACACACACTCACATGCACAAACACACACGCACACACACTCACATGCACACACACACACGCACACACACTCACATGCACACACACACATGCACACGCACACACACACAAACACACACACTCACATGCACACACACTCACACGCATGCACACACACTCCACACACATACACACACATACACACACACACTCACACACTTGCATTCACAGACAAGCACCTCATACACCACACACACACACACATCTGCTCAACCTTCTCTCAGACAAGCACGCAACGCCAATGCACACACACACGCTCTCACGATGCCTCACACACACACGCACACGCACACACTATTAACTGCACATGCCACCACGCACACACACACACACACACACACTGACAGACATGCTTATTAAGCTGCAGCAGATGACATTCCACCACACACTCACACTCACTCACGTGCACACACACACACACACACTGCTGCTCAGACCTGTCTCTGATGCACACGCATGCACACGCACACCACACTCTCACACACACACACTCACACTCACTCACATGCACACGCACACACACCTGCTGCTCAGACCTGTCTCTGATGCACACGCATGCACACGCACACCACACTCTCACACACACACACTCACACTCACTCACATGCACACGCACACACACACACACACTGCTGCTCAGACCTGTCTCTGATGCACAAGCATGCACACGCACACCACACCTCAACCTCTCTGACACACACACACCACACTCCACTCACACACACACACACACCACACACACACACTGCTGCTCAGACCTGTCTCTGATGCACAAGCATGCATACGCACACAACACTCTCTCACACTCACTCACATGCACACCACACCCACACCACATGCTCTCAACCATGCATCACTATCACACACACAGCACACACATCACCACTCTCACACACACACACTCTCACATGCACACGCACACACACACACACACTGCTGCTCAGACCTGTCTCTGATGCACACGCATGCACACGAACACTACACTCTCACACACACACACTCACACACACGCACACACACACACACACACACTGCTGCTCAGACCTGTCTCTGATGCACACGCATGCACACGAACACCACACTCTCACACACACTCACTCACATGCACACACACACACTCTCACACACACACACTCCTCTCACCGCACCCTGCTCTGAGCACACACTGCATGCCAGCACCTCTCTGACACACGCATGCACACTCACACCACCCCTACACACACACACCACACCACCCATGCACACACACACACACACACTGCTGCTCAGACCTGTCTCTCATGCAGGCGGAGCACCGTTGATCCTGAGGGCTGCTCAGATGAGTGTGCACAAAGCGCAGTGACATCAGCGCTCTGCTGCTCAGACCTGTTTTTACCTCACCTCTGATCAAAGGTCCCGATTTCCCGGTTATAATGTCAGCCGGTGCCGGCTTGTTGACAGTTACACAGTGCTTTGAAGATGTCACCCAGGTGAATGTGCTGATTTACCCATCTGGTCTAACTGGTGAAGGTGTTCATTGCTCAGAACCAGTGCAGGTGTTGAAAACTGATGCTGTGATTTCCACCAGGGCCACCCCTTCCCTCCTTTCATGTTGAACAGAGGCTCTCCGAGCTTGCAGAGTCACTCAGAACACCCTCCCAAAAGAGCCCGCTCACTGGCATTAGCATAGGGAGTGATACATCGTTTTGGCACTTCGCTGTGCTGCTTTGACAATAACATAGAGGAACGTCCATTCTAAAGTCTGCGTTCAGTGATAGAATAGGTTACTAAAACCATGGATACGGTTGATTATGATGTCATAATCAAAGCTTTTCCCGTTGATGTCCATCCGAAAATGTAGCAATATTCACTAGCTCGCTAAATGCTCGTCCGGTGCCAGAAACTATTGAACAGGTGATAGTCCACAGGCTGTGAAATTAGCACCACAACATGGCAAGTCACCCAAATATGTTTTTTATTCAGCAGAAAATGTGTCTCTAAAATATTTACAAGCAAGCGTGAAAACAAACTAAAACGGACCACCCACTTGTAATTTAGTGTAACACTATGGTAGCATTGAGTAACACTGTCAGTTCTGTATTACATTTCAAGCATTCATTCGCCACTCAGACAGAGCGACTTACGCTGATTACATTCTTTACATGGAGCCCATTGTACCGCTGGATATTTACTGAAGCAGTGCAGGTTAAGTACCTCATTCAGGGGTGCAACTGCAGTGCCTGCTGGGAATCAATGGCTCTGTTCTACTCCAGTATTTCAGACCTGCTTTAAAATATGCGCTGTGCTTCTGTATGTCAACAGATCAGACAGGGGTGCGAGTTTTGGCAGGTCCCTTTTTTCCCCGGGTGAACTTGTGAAACTTTTAACTCTGATCTGTTACCTGCGCTCCAGGTTTGACCGGATTTTTTTTTAGCTTGGAGCTCCTGTGTGATATTTTACATTACATTACATTACAGGCATTTGGTAGACGCTCTTATCCAAAGCGACGTACAACAAAGTGTATAACCATAACCAGGAACAAGTATGACGAAAACCCTAGAGAGAAGTACCGGTCCAAGTGCAGGGAACAACCGCATAGTTCAACTTGGACCCTGAAGGTTAAACTGATTAACACTAACACAAACGAGAACAGCAACAACGCAGCCTATGGAAAAATACAAACAGTAGTTAAGTTAAAGTTAAAGTAGTTTAATAAGTCATCTATGAAACAGCTACCTAGTTACAACCCTAAGCTTTCAGTCATTTAAGAGATTACAGGGAGGTAGGGAGGGATGGGGAGAGATGCAGCCTGAAGAGGTGAGTCTTCAGTCGTCGCTTGAAGTGGGTCAGTGTCTCAGCTGTTCTGACCTCCACGGGGAGGTCTTTCCACCATCGTGGGGCCAGAACAAACAAGAGACGTGTTCTGGAAGCGCAGGTGCGAAGAGGGGGAGGTGCCAGGCGTCCTGAGGTAGCAGAACGGAGGAATCTGGCTGGCATGTAGGGTTTGAATATCTTGTGGAGGTATGCTGGGGCTGATCCCTTGACTGCCTGGTATGCTAGGACCAATGTTTTAAATTTGGGGACGATAAATAACAACAATATAGAGGTTAGTAGAGTAGGTGATAGAGACAGGATGGAATTCAAAAGTGGATATAGACAGGTCAGGGAGGGGGAACAGAACCCTGGCGTCCTGTTAGTCGTCGTCGGGGTTGTCCTTTCAGTCGTCGCCGGGGTTGTCCTGTTATTCGTCGCCGGGGGCAGAACCCACTTTGACTGAAGTGCGTACGGGAGAAACCACTCGCTGCATTGGGAAAGTGGAGGGTGTGGATTCCACAGAAGCATGCCTCTTATCTGCGAGATGTATGTGCATGCATACAGTGGACAGTGACGTGGTTTTCGTTTTTGCTGTTGCCGTTTTGTTTTGTTTTGTTTTAGTACATTGGACTGCGTTTTTGCCTCCAGAACAGCCCGAGTTCTTTGCGGTATGGATTCAGCAAGGTGCCGGAAACATTCCTTAGGCATTTCGGCCCATGCTGTCTTGATAGCATCACGCAGCTCTGGCAGATTTTTATGGCCATGCATTTATGCAGCGAACCTCCCATTCCACCTAATTAGGCCTTCTACTAAATATCACAATTTTATTATTTTTATTTGGAATCTCTTCCCCTCTCTCTCACTCTCTCTCTCCGTTTATCCGAGCTGGTCTCTCCAAGCCTGCAGTTTTTATTTGTGTCCCCGCCTCCGCAGTCCTTTCAGGATATCAGGACCGAGTCCCTGATCCTTGACAGCAGGCACCGCTGCATTGTGCTCTGAAGGGGGAACTACCTAACCTTTTGCTGCTCAATCTGGGTAAGGTGCCGGGTTGCTTTCGGTTTACTGCTGTTGACGGACTGATCAGTGATCCATTTGATCGTTGCGGTCTGTGCCTGGTGCAGTGCCAATGCCACGTGCACCTTAAAATTCTGATGACATCATTCCGGCTAAGCAACATTAAACAACATTTATCCCTGCTGCGGGCTGTTGAGTCAGTTAAGGTGCTGACTGTGACCAGGTTTGAGCCCCAGTATTGATAATGCCATTAACCAGCTAATACTGTTAGTTTGGTTATGCAGTCAACCAGCTAATACTGTTAGTTTGGTTATGCAGTAAACCAGTTAATACTGTTAGCTTGGTTATGCCGTTAAACAGCCAACACCGCTAACCACTGAGCCCACAGCAGCAGGACTCGAACTTCATCCTGCCTGGATCTCGGTGGTTCTTCCTGTTACTTAGATTTCAGAGTTTAGGCATTTAGCAGACAGTGATCCAGAGTGATTTGCATCGCTCACATTCTTTTACACAGACTCCATTTATACAGCCAGATTATTTACTGAAGGTTTAGTTTCTTGTTCAAAGGTAACACGACCCAGTTGGGAATTTTAACCAGCAGCTTTGGCGTTACGAGCCCAATTCCCTAACTAATACGCTGCACCACCACCTGTTAGCATTGTATTAGCTTCCTGTAGCAATGTGAAAGGAGGTCACGTTACATTGCATTACAAATCGCAGGCCAGTACAATATTCATTTTATAGACGCTTTCAACGATAACAACATAAACTAACATTACTGCGCGTGTGCGTTGTTCTGGCCCCAACTTAACTTCCGGCAGACTTCCGCAAACAATCAATAACAACGGAGTCCCTTTAGACTGTTTCTTATAACAAGCAAAATAAATAACAAGTAAATTATGTTAGCTAGCTAGTTAAAACTATGTCAAGTCAGTATTATTTGGGGTTACCAGTCGAAGAAAAGAACCGTTACTTGGCCAAACTTAAATGCGATAACGTTCCACTACCAGAAAAACAAGCGACAGAAACATAACTGTTGACAGTATTGCACCTTGCGGAGCATCATACATTCCTTGCATAATCCATAACTCTTCTGGTTACATGCACATTCTTGTGTAAAAAGTGCACTCTTTCTATTACATTGCTTAAAAACGATGATTACATGAGACACAAAATGGGGCTAGTGCTGGGCATCATGTGTAGCCAATGCAATTACTATAGGTATTTATTTGTATAGCATGCATTGATGGAAAAACATCGTGGCTCTAATAGTTTGGGTCATCTTGCTAGGTTACCACAACAAAAATGATCCGGCAGTGTAACTTTGTCAAGTCATTGGAAACAGGTATCATAGCGTTCGTTCAAAACGTAGCTATAGCGTATCAACTACTAGCATTGATCTAACGTTTCTGTGTATAATTCATTTATACAATGTTAGCTACATTTAGCTAGCTAGCTAGCTACAGTCAATTTAGTTAGCTGATTCTCGTTCATAACTATTGAAGGCGTGTTACTGGTCAGCTAGCTATTAGCTATCGCTTATCATGAGTTTGTTACCTGAAACAAAGTCAGTGCTACAGTGAGAGCACCTATTCGACCACCTTCGTTCGACAGACAGGAAAACGTAAACTGATTTGCAACTATATATGAAATAGGTGAAATATCGGTAACAACCTGTACCTAGTTAAGTAGGAAAAAATGTTCTTGTTATCCTCCCGTGGTTATTTTTTCAACACTTTCACGATTCTTTTTTCTGTGCCGGCAAATAAGTGGTCCAACGCTAGCTTTTGGTTGCTAAGGGGACGTGTATCTACAACCCAAATGAATGGAACTTAACATACATTTGCTAGCATACTGTATAAGTGTCCTGTCCTGCGTATTTGAGGTTACTATATGAGAACGGGTGGTCGCTATCAGCACGTCTAGGAATCCGTACATATTCACTGTCGTAACTCAAGTCGCAGGACGCAAAATAGTCGTTAGGAAAGCAGTTTGAAAGTATGAAGCAACGTCTGCGCCATTGGCTTTAATGGGTCACGATGAGATAATTACGAGCGTGTTGCTTGTCTTAAAGTTGATATAGGCCTAGTAAATAAGGCTGTATTAGTATTACTAAATGTGTATGTATGAAGTTGGTTTATTTATTTATACAGTTTGTGTATTTTTACAGGACTTGCATTTTAATAGGTAACGATGTCCAGTTATTTCTCAAAAATACGAAGTAACAATGAGCAAGCACCAGCTATAATATAGCAATTCGTTTCACAATTCCCTAGTGGGGTTACAAAGTTAAATAATGCATTTTTACAAATTTTCGAAATGGCATTTGTTCCAGGTTGCACCCCACAGCACAACAACCTGAGCCCAACGTCAGTCTGCTCATCGGTTTAACTTTCACTCCGTTTGTAATCGGTGCCATATTAGCCAGTAAACACAAACCCAATAATTAACAAACACAGACCGGAAGTTAATTTAGGGCCAAGCGCACAACCTCGGCAACGCGCGTGCGTCCGATGAAAGCGTCTATAACAGTTATTCATAGCCATGAACACATTAAGTCCAGTTCACGCAGTAAACATTGCTCTCTGACCTAACCTATGCAAATTCAAACTAGGAGGCAAGACAAGCTACAACATCAAAATAATGATACAAAATACAATAGGTGCTGGATGGAGGTACATGTAAGATGAACGTGGGTATTTAAGAAATAAAAATGATCCCAGATTGGGAGTGCCCCTGCAGAGCGGTGACAGTTAGGTAGCCCAGGTATAGTCTGAAGAGATTGGTCTTCAGACCATGGCGGAAGATGGGCTCTCAGGCTAACAGATACTGTCAGTGAGACCTCCCGTCGAATTGGTGCTATCGCTGCTGTGACCTCCCATCTGATTGGTGCTAGCTGCAGTGATCTCCCGTCTGATTGGTGCTAGCTCTGCTGTGGTACTGTGTGGCGTGAGGGTGTAAAACACTTGGGTACCGACTGCCAGTAAAGACTGTTTAAAGTTTACAGAATGTATTGTGAGTCTTGGGACAATCCCAAGTGCAGTTCGGATTTCACATGGGTGTGTACCTATATCTGTTTTTGTCTTATTCGTGTTTATTTGAATAAGCTGCCAGTCTGGTTTCCAATCCAGACCGTGCCAATGCCGACTGTGTCCAGCATCGCGGGGCCAATTTAATATTGCCACCCATATTGATTCAGAAATAAAACTAGAGACTTGGGACTGATGGATTATATGCAACTAAAAAGTAACTCCTGTTTATTAACCTCATATACACACTCCCACCATCTGTGCTCACAGCGACTCTTGCCAGTCAGGTTCACTTCTGAAAGTGAGTACCGAGAGACTGCCATGATACTGAATGACCAGAAGAGGGAGACATTGCCCAGATTTTACAGCACTGATTTTGGACCAGGTAATGCTGACGTCTTGAACAAACAACCACAATAATTTCTGCATTGGACATAGTGGTAGCTGTTGTGTTTGCGTTTATTTGCTGTTGGTGCACTATAAGGATTCACAACATAACGTGCATAACGCACGTGCTGCCACTTAATGAGTAGCACATTTTTAAAAAGGGAGCCAACACACAAAGTAACAAATGCACCTTGTTACTGTCTGTCTGTCCGTCCGTCCGTCCGTCTTTCCAGCCAGCTATTCACCCGAGTGATGTTGGACTTGCTGTACGGACTGAGTGGAGTTCCTGCACTGGTGTTAGAGGTGATTTACTGTTTTTAGAAAAGCAAACAGCTAAAGGCTGCCGCAGAGCTACACTCTATAAAACACACCCAGGCCTTTTCCCATAGGGCAGCAGCAGGCCTGGAAGAAGAGGCAGCCGATCAGAAAGGCTTGCTGTGCATGTACCTGCTTAGGCCCGGAAGAAGAGGCAGCCAATCAGAAAGGCTTGCTGTGTATGTACCTGCTTAGGCCTGGAAGAAGAGGCAGCCAATCAGAAAGGCTTGCTGTGCGTGTACTTGCTCAGGCCCGGAAGATGAGGCAGCCAATCAGAAAGGCTTGCTGTGCATGTACCTGCTTAGGCCCGGAAGAAGAGGCAGCCAATCAGAAAGGCTTGCTGTGCATGTACCTGCTTAGGCCCGGAAGAAGAGGCAGCCAATCAGAAAGGCTTGCTGTGCATGTAGCTGCTGCCAGGAGCTGTGAGACTGGGCCATGGCAGAGCCCCAGCAGCTGAAATGGATCCATGTTTTTGTGAATCATCAGTGTTCTGGTTAGACTGAACCCCCACACACCCCCCTCCCCCCCTCCCAAACCCTCCTGCCCGATTCACAAGGACAGCCTCATCTCCTGTCCCTGTTTGCACCTGAGTGGGACACCAGCTTTTTACCTTGTACTGTACATATACGACCTCCGAGTCATTTTCTGTCTGCATTAATTATTATTCAGAAATTGTTTATGATGTTTTTATGAAATGTAACTCCTCTGGTAATATTAGTATTCATTTGTAAATAGCATTAACACTATCAGCTTAGACTTTGGTGGTTTAATACATTTTAAATGGGTTTTCTTACAAAAAGAAAGCCCAGTGTCTGGTTTCCTGAATTTTGAGCTGGATAAGAGCCGAAAGAGTGGAAGGTGCTTCGCCTTCAGTTTGATTTAGAGTCGGCTGCCTGAATTGGCCAATCTAAAGCCATCTGATCGCTGGCATTCATTTTCAATGAAGACTGTGTGTGATCAAAGATGTTAATGGTGTTCCAAGAGAATCTGTTAACCGGTGTGTATGTCCTTAATCTCCCCCTAAAACAAATGTACCGCAAGCCCGCCACATGTCTGTCTTTCCGTTTCCCCATTTTGGAAAGAAATTTGAAAACTGGGCTTGTTTTTATATACTTTTTATAAGTAGCGCCTCCTGTTTGACCCTCTGAGTTCCTGTGGTCTGATGCATTTCACTGGGCTCTGAAAGAAATGGGTCCTGCAGGGTTTGAGTCTTGGGCTAGCCCCAGCAGACATCTCCCAGCACCCGGAATCGCCGTTTCCTGCTCCAGGGACAGGGGCATCCAGCGTGTGACTGAACTGTTCTTTTCCCCTCTGTCTAAAGGGATGGTTCACTTCCTGGAGTTTTTACAAATATTAGTTCAGCTTTAGTATGTGTTTTTGACCCACATTTTGCGTGACAAAGGACATTTTAGACACTTAGGGGTTTCTGACAACCTGTACAGGCTGCTCTGGAAGTGGACTTTCTTGCTTTAAACCACCAACTCATGAAAGCCCTATATCAGGGGTGCCAAATCTTATACGACAAGAGCCGGTGTGGGTGCAGGTTTTTACTTCGGCCTAAAATTATGACACCTGATTCAGCTAGTTAACCAATCATGACCTTCAATTAAGACCTTTAAGTAGAATCAGGGGTCACAATGCTCGGCAAACACAAAAGCCTGAACCTACCTCCTTTTCGGATAAGATTTGACACCCCTGCTCTATTCCAGCCGCTACAAAGCCCACACACCAGAGGCTTCTGCCAGTATCTATAATATCCATCATGTAAAACTGTGAAATACTGAAATATAAAACTGAAATAATATTGAAAAACCAGGAGAAAGTAAACTATCCCTATGATAGACTGAAGCCCACATTTGTTTTAGTAAATACCAGCGCGTAATTGTGTTGCTGCGTTTGCCCACGTCACCATTTAAGCACACCTGACCCCAGGTGTCGTGATGTTTTTTTGAGCCTGCCTGACTGCATTCCTGACATCACAGAAGAAGCTTCATCCTGATTGGTTGAGGGGAAGGTCAGGAGGTCAAGCAGGTAGCCAGTGGCGTAACGGTGGAGGAGGGGCAGAGGATTCCCCCCGGGGTGGGTTGAGAAAGAGCAGGTGCTGGAGTGGTGTCTGACTGTGTGAAAACAGACTGTGCATTCAGATATACTAAACATTTACTTAACACTTCTCAACCCTTAAGTGCGGATGGCTAAGAAGGTGTTGGGAAATTAGTATGGCATTCCTCTGAAATTCCACCTCTTTCTCAGCACTGTTGTATTGTTTTATAGGTCACAATTACGATTGCCAGCACTCGTTTAACTGCATAATTTAAACAAATCGTTAATTTAATTTAGCCAAAGAGAAAGAAACGCCCTCTGCCAATCCAGCTTGATCAGTGACTGGAACAATGTAAAAAAACCACAGTCCCAAATGTTTTCACTCACAGAAATGTAAGTTCTATATGTGTAAATTTCACAGGATTAACCAGTGAAACCAAATGAAGGCTGGAACTAATACAAGCATTTTTTTGGGGTCGAGGGCAGGTGGGGTGTGTGATAGTGCAGTGAGTCTCTGAGTTATTGCGCCCCCCCCCCCCCTCCCCAAAGGTACCAGCCACAGATGGGCGGGGGCCCAGGGCTTTCTAAAATTCCTCAAATTCTTCACCTTCCCTCGCCCTTGTTTTTTCTGTCTGTTCGGCGTGGCCTTCGGCCGTGGGGGGGGGGGAGGGGTGGGGCAGGACAGGAGGCGGGGCCTGCGCTGGGAGCGTCTGGCTCTTTCACAGAGGGTCTGCTGTGCACCTGAAACAGCCGCGCGGTAATCAGGGGCAGACGGGCCTTTTTGGGGGGGGGGGGGGGCAGCAGGAGGGCTGGAGCTGAGGAACAGAGGGGCGATCTCAGGGAAATGGGGGGGTGTTATTCCGTGCTGTGGTAAAGGGCGCTCTGGCACCCGTCCCATGTGTCTATCAAGTCTACACATCTCACCCTTTACTTCAGCGTTTGAGGTTCGAGACTCTGGAGCAGTGGAGCTGGTACAGCAGAGTTACGCTGCATAAACTAGCGGGGGAGGGGGGCACGGGAACCTGGGGGGGTCTGAACCCCATGCAGTCGGCCTTGTGCCATGCTAAAACGGCAGTTTTAAGATACCGCTAATAAATCCTAAACCTGAAGGAAGCCCTGCTCTCTCCCGGCTGGTGGCTGTGGTCTGACCTCATCTCTAAACCGCGAGGGAACAGCCATCCCCGTCCCCCCGCTCCCCCCTCCCCCCCCACGGAATCCTGTGAATTGATAACTAGCGATAACCCCTCTGGTTTCCATGGTGACCACATCGTGACCGGAATGTGAATATGTGGTGTGTGCGGATGGTCTGCATGTGCGTGTCTGTGCATGTTTGCGTGTGCATGTGTCTGTGTGTGCACGCGTGTGCGTAAGTTTCCCTGAAACATACCTGCAGTTGCCTCACTGGCTCACAGTGTCACAGCGTGGGTCAAAAACAGCGAAGTTACCTGCTGTGGACAATCAAACCAGCTGCCCAGACCTAATCAATCATGTCTCTGAGCTGCACACAAGGTCAGCTTGTATAACCAGAGGGCTGGGGATTGTCCATCGCGATGGGAACCAGCCTGACAGAAGACTGGGTTTATCTGTGAAATCGCCAGCGAAATGACATACCCCTGCACTACACCCACGACAAAAAGCAAACGCTCACTCGTACAACACCAAAAACCCACTCCCTTTGACTGAATCTCTGCACTCTGCTTCCGTCAACCATCAGAGAGGTCATCTGATTTTTATTGATTTTTAATTTTTTAAAGCCCTACATTACACTTCACAGGCGTTCAGCCTCACGATTGTGCTTTGGGATCTAAACTCAGAGCGTGCGGATCAGGCTCAAGCTCCCCACCGACAGCCTGTGCAGTGTGAGGCTCCATTCATTAGCGGGGGTAATGATTAACCTGTGCCTGTACAGGAGAGGTGGGGCAGTACCGGGGTTAGGGAGCTGGGTCAGTACCGGCCTGTACAGGACAGAGAGCTGGGTCAGTACCGGCCTGTACAGGACACAGAGCTGGGTCAGTCCCAGGGTTAGACAGCTGGGTCAGTACCGGCCTGTATAGGACAGAGAGCTGGGTCAGTCCCAGGATTAGAGAGCTGGGTCAGTACCGGCCTGTACGGGACACAGAGCTGGGTCAGTACTGGGGTTAGGGAGCTGGGTCAGTACCGGCCTGTATAGGACAGAGAGCTGGGTCAGTACCGGCCTGTATAGGACAGAGAGCTGGGTCAGTACCGGCCTGTATAGGACAGAGAGCTGGGTCAGTGCTGGCCTGTACAGGACAGAGAGCTGGGTCAGTACCGGCCTGTATGGGACACGGAGCTGGGTCAGTACTGGACTCAGCGCAGTCCTGTACAGGAGCTGAAGCACTCTCTAATCCACAGCCCTGTAATGAGGCGGACCAGCACTCTCATGTCATTAAAAGAGAAAGGCCAAAGTGCTGTGCGTGTGTGGGTGGCAGAGCAGGAACTCCAGAGGCACAGCTGGGGGGAAAAAATACGTTTCCCATGAGCCACTGTGACTCACCCTGACTCACAGTGAAAAGTTGATCGTTTCCAGACTGTTTTGCTCTCGGAAACTGTGAGCCGACGGTACAGTTCAAAACCAAAACAAAACCACCGATGTGCCCATTCCTGTCCTGGGCTTCACATTTATACCCTCCTATTAAGACGCCACAGAGAAGAGCTGGACTTCTCTGTTACACTGGCTAAAGAAAAACAGCGGTTTGTGTGCCTGTGTTACTGCATAGCGCTACTGCGCTAATTTCTCCATCAGGTCTAAAGCGTTACGCTGAAGGAGCTGCTCGGTGATGCTCAGCGGCTGGTTTCCTCTGTGATCCTTTTGTTCTCAGGGTCAGGGAGGTAAAGTATTTGTGGATTTGGCGGCAGATCGCCAGAGAGATAAGCCTTTCACGGGCGACGGTTTCTGTGAGCGGAGCAGAAGATCCTGTTCCCCCCGCTACCTCGGTTATCTCGGCCTTTAGAAAAGTTTGCCTTTTTCTGAACCTGTCGAACCTGTGTGCGCATGCAGGGCTGACAGCGAAGCTTCCGTTCCGCAAACAGGCCATGGCGATTTCACTACCGTCACTGTTACTGCGGTTATTCATTTCCTGTGCAGACTCCCAGGAAGCCTTTAGTAGTTCAGGTCTGCATTTATCCCTTTATTAAGCTGGATGTTCTCAGCATCCGTTCAGGTTAAGCTTTTTGCACAAAAGCATGATTACTTTGCCCCACCTGGGACCTGAACTGGCAACTCCCTGGTCAGAAGCCAAGATCCTTAAACACAACGGCGCATTCCGCAAGCCTGCAAGCGCGGAGAGAGTTCACGGGTTCACGGGCGTAGCGGCGCTCATAATCGTCGAGGTAGAACGCACAACAGTGATTTTGGAGGATTAATTACCCCACTGCACAGATTCTGGGCACATTCACACATTTCTATACCATGTGGATCATCTGATAATATAGAAAGCTTAAGGAGTAGGAAGAAGCCATCCATTCTATATGCTTGAAAAACATCTGTGCAGGCTGATCAATAGAAATTTTAAAAACAACCCTAAAATGAATTCCTAAAAATAGAAACTCTATTTAGCAGCCCGTGTGTGAGAGCCCTGGGTGTGCAGTGACAGGGGACCACCAGCAGGAGGAGCTGTGGAGGCACGCATTCCGGAGCGTTCTGTTTCAGCGTCCGTGCCGCACCACTGGCTACACCCAGTCCTCCTCCGCCTGGGTTGGGAGTGCGGCCGCTCTCCTCCTACTCCTCCCCCCCCCCCCACTGGGGACAGACCGCTCAGTCAACAACAAGACCCCAGTACCAGCCCTAACACAGGGAGCCAGGCGTTCTTCACTAAAAAGGGAGGCTCCTCTCCACCCCACTCCCCCCCTTTTCTCTGACAATAGACCAGTCCACCAGTCCTGGGAGAGAGGGGAGGGAGGGGGCGGAGTCTGAGAGCTCCGAGCCGAGCTCTGGCAGACAGCTGATCAGCGCTGTGGTATTCAAAGCTGAGAGGCGGAGAGAGAAGGAGAGAGAGAGAGAGGGAGTGAAGGAGCGCGAGAAACGGAGGAAGGATCGGAGGAGTCACAGAGAAGGTTCTCAGATCTCAGTGAAATTGAAAGAAGAAACTGGAAGAGCTGTTTTGTTTTGCATTTTAAGCGTGGAAGGGGGTCTGTTTACTGGAGGGGAGGGGCTGATGTCACAGCTCTGAGGATGAAGAGGAGGAGGAGGAGCCGGAGGACAAGTCACTGTGGGATGTAAACACGGGGGGAACGTGCTCGTTTGGGGTTTGCTGATGCGATAGGACCCCCACGCCCGCGCCTCGCAGAGAGAGAGAGGGCGACCTGTCAGAATCCGCAGCCTGTTCTGTGGGGCCCCGCTGACCCAGCCCAGCGGACCCAGCACAGAGGACCCAGCCCAGCGGACCCAGCACAGAGGACCCAGCACAGAGGACCCAGCACAGCGGACCCAGCACAGAGGACCCAGCACAGCTGACCCAGCACAGAGGACCCAGCACAGAGGACCCAGCACAGAGGACAGCGACATGTCTTGGTCTTTGCTCTCGCCCGTGCAGTGGGCCAAATGGACCTGGTCTGCGGTTCGAGGTGGAACGGAGGAGGAGGGAGAGGAGATGAGGGAAGAGGAAGAGGGAGAGACAAAGGTGGAGGAAGAGCTCTTTCCTAATGAGGACAGGCGGGTCCCTCGATCTGGGAGGTACAGGACTGAGAGAGAGAGAGAGAGAGAGAGAGAGTTTGTGTAGGTCTGTGTGTGTGTGAGTATGGGAGTGTGTACATATGTGTGTGTGTGTGAGTGTGTACATATGTGTGTGTGTGTGTGTGTGTGTGTGTGTGAGAGAGGGAGAGAGAGAGAGTGTGTAGGTCTGTGTGTGTGTGAGTATGGGAGTGTGTAAGGTGTATGTGTTTGTGTGTATATATATATATATATATATATATATATATACACACACATCTGTGTGTGTGTGTGTGTGAGAGTGTGTACATATGTGTGTGTGTGTGTGTGTGTGTGAGAGAGGGGGAGAGAGTGAGTGTGTGTGTGTGTGTGTGTGTGTGTGTGTGTGTGAGAGCGTTCGTGTGCCTGGGGGGGGATGCCTTCAATTCCACTTTTTAGAATGATGATCTGTGTGAAGCTGCGCTTTGTTTATGATGTCACACAGCGGGGGGAGGTGCAGCTGACAAACAGACAGACGGGCAGACAGACGCTCTTCACTATCACACAATGTTCCCATCAGCTTGACAGTCATGCAGAGGTGTGATCTCATCCCCTCATCCTCCCCCCCACCCCCGCAAGGGTTCACACGGTGTAACCAATCAGGCTGATCTGAGATCTGTGACACGCATCAATGAGCGCACACAGGGCTGTGGCTCCGCCCCCTGTTCACACCCATTCGCTGGGCTGCAGGCAGCAGCAGATCAGAGCTCCGGCCCCACAGACAACGCCAGCAGCTCACTTCCTGCTCCGCTTCCACTTCAGCGTTTACCGCCAGGCACGCTCGCTCTTTACGATATGTTAACACGGAGAGAGGGAAGAGAGGGCGAGAGAGGGGATGGAAGAGAAGGAGAGAGGAGAGAGAGAGAGAGGGAGGAGAGAAGGCAGGAGAGAGAGAGAGATGTGGTTGCAGTGGTGTGTGTGTGTGTGTGTGTGTGTGTAGAGACACAGGGCTTTTTTTGAGCATTCAATCTGTCACTGCGAAAGAGTAACTCACTGTGCATTAGTCCTGCGTTCCCGTTATGCTCAGGCAGCTGTTCACTGTGGCGCCCCCTAGTGTAGGGCGGGTGAGTGTTCGGGGACACACTGTACCCCTGCGCTGAGTCTGTGTGTTACTAGAAGAGTCCAGCAGGGAGGTACACTCAGGCCTGGGCTGGGATAGCAATGAGGCTTTTAATAGCAGGAGGGTCCCCTGCGACCTGTCCAGAATCTCAAACTGGCCCTCTAACCAGCTATTTTAATATCCCCTCCCTCCCTCCCTCTCTACCACGGCTGATGTTCAGGGACTGATCTGGTGCCAAATGGCTGCCGTGCATCATTCAGGGTGCAGGGGTGGGCAAGGAGGGCTATGCCCATCCGTACCTGCACCTGATGCCAACCTCTGCCCTTAATTACACAGTGAGCCCAATCATTTAGCAATCTATATTTTAGCAACATGTCTTTAAGTTCCTGAATGACAGCTGAAGACACTGTTTCTGTCTCTCAACATGAAATACCTTACCGTGGTCTAATCCAGTGTCTCTCAACCCTGGTCCTGGGGACCCACTGCCCTGCATGTTTTAGATGTTTCCCTGCTCAAACACACCTGATTCAAATGAATGGGTCGTTATCAGGCTTCTGCAGACCTTGATGATGACCCGTTCATTTGAATCAGGTGTGTTGGGGCAGGGAGACATCTAAAACATGCAGGGCAGTGGGTCCCCAGGACCAGGGTTGAGAAACACTGGTCTAATCTACGGTTAAACCGGTATAAGTGTATTCAGCTAATTAGCTCATTTGTGTAATTGGTGACCACAAAGACCTGCATGCGCACCGGATCTGCAGGAACTCGAGTTGTTTACTAGACTCTCAGGCATTTCCCCCTCCTCTTTACCTTAAAAGTGCTTTGACTTTCGATGAAAGACACAAGAAGCCGTTGCTATTATGCAAATAGAGGGACGTGGCCACTCGATTCAGGAAAGCAGCTTCCTCCCCTCGTCCCGAAAGTTTTAGGGGTTTAGAGGGAGCTGGAATCCCTCACCTGTGTACCTGAGCCACCATCGGCTCAGAGGTGTGAAAGTGAATGGGAGTCAATGGGCCCTTGGTTCGTTAATGGATTCATGTGAAATACAGTCTACAGCGAGCGACGCCCTGGCCAATTGTGTCTGTTACTTTGCATGAGCCGTATGTGGGGGGGGGGGGGGTGTCTGAATTTCGCTCAAATTTTCCTTGGAACGTTTTAACTGTAAAACCTGAAGTGCAGCAGAAGCACACAGTGTGAAATTTCATCCCGCGTTGGCCAAGCCAAGAAGTCATGCCGGTTCTAAAGAGCAAACCGTCTAATGACGGCGCTCGTGATGCGTGCGTATCCCAGCATGCACTTGAGGAGCTCAGGCTCTGCACTAAACTGCAGAGCAGAAGAGTATTTAAGTCCCTGGATATTCAGGCTTGAGTCTGGATGGAGGGGGGTTGGGGGATGGGGGGCAAGTCCGGTCCTGCCCCCACAAGCAGGAAGTCCCCCGCCTCAGATCTGGTGGAACCTGCAGGACGGCTGCGGCAGCAGTGCAAGGGGGGTAACGGGTGACAGGACGGGGGGGAGGGGGGGGTCATGTCGGTTACTCTCCCAGCAAACAGTCTGAGGACTTTATTTGCCTTTCATGTTCAGGGTCCTCTGCAGGTACCGCAAGGCCGTTTCTGGCCGTTCGCCTTCCCTCAGCCCCCACCCCCAAAACTCAGTGGTGCAGGCTTGAGGGGCCTCTCTCTCCCTTTCTTTCCCTCCCTCTCCCTCTCCCTCTCTTTCCCTCTCTCCCTCTTTCCCCCTCTCTCTCTCTCTCTCTCCCTCTCTCTCCTGTGTCAGCATGTTTCTATTGACTTTGAGCACTGTAGCAGGATGCAGGACCTGGGGGGTTTTCAGGATAGGTGGTGCCATGGGGAGGCTGGGTGTAGTCTGGGGGGGGGGGGGGGGGAGAATGAATATGTAACACAGTAAGATGAGCGTGTGATGAATGGTTATAGGATCATTTTGCAAAGGTTTGCTTTGCTCAACTTGCCTTGCTTTTGCTGTCGCGGAGTGGCTGTACGTATTGTACAATAAAGGTTTGTTAAAACTCAAAACTCTCTCCCTCTCTCCCGTCCTGTTTTGGCGCAGCTCGGACTCCGAGGGTCACTTTGGGACCCCAGAGGTGCAGACGCCCGTTAACGTCCCGCCGAAGGAGCTGGTAGAGCTGGAGGACCCCAACGCCAACGGCACAGGTGAGACTGCAGACCGGGGTGCACCGTAGGGTAACGGATAGGGAGCTGGGCTCTTAACCTAAAGGCTGCAGGTTCGATTCACAGGTAGGGACACAGCCGTTGCACTGTTGAGCGAGGCGCTTAACCTGCATTGCTTCAGTACGCACCCAGCTGTGTAAATGACACAGTGTTAGTCGCTCTGGATAAGAGCGCGCTAAGCGCCAGTAATGCAATGTAATGTAATCTCCATGGCGACGTGGCTGGAGGGCTAACAGAGAGGCTTGTTCAGTTCACCTGTGAGCGACTGTACTGCCTGAGGCCTTCAGATCCAGCTTTGGCGCCTGAAACCAGGTTTGCAACCCTCCCCCCACCCTCCCCCATTCACCCCACTCTACTGTTACGTGAAGCTGGAGCAGGTCTGCTCAAGGTTGCCATGGCAACAAAGGAGGGAGAACCTGACGGTTAACGAGGGTCTTTTCTCAGTCCCTGCGAGTGAATTTCGATCGCGTGTGCTCAACAGCATCAACAGCGACGGCAGAATCACAAAGCTTGCACAAAAGCCCGCAATTATGAACATTTGGGAAGGTTTCCTGACCAAATCAAAATCTTTTAGTTGGGATTTTAAAACGACCAACACCTTCCCGGCTTCCCTGCGATCAAATAACAGCTGCCAAATGCCAGGGAGTCGCTACCACGACACGACAGTCAAATGTGTCAAGATTAATTTTTCCGAAATCGGAACACCAGTTTGATGATAAACAACCTCCTCCTGGCATGTTCAATGCTGTATATCCAGAATAAATCTCGCACATGTTTTCATTTTTATGCAGAGAATTTCCATGACAATAAACACATGCAAATTAACAACTTCATTCAGGTAGGGCATATGCATCTTTATTAGGAAATATTAAGTTAGTAAGAATTTTTTAAAACAAACTATGAAGTAATACCCTGTAAAATTTCCTCAAGTTTTTTTGAGACATTAGAAATTTTTTCATAATTTAGGTCAGGACAGCAACAAATTGCAAATTTTCCCCCTCAGTACAATTTGTGAAAACCTACTTAAGTAGACGTGCCGTAGCCAGTTAGGCGACTAACATACCGCTACCGTGTGGAGCTGCTCTTGGGCTGGCGGTATTTTAAAATAGGAAATATAGCTAGAACGGGTGTATACGTACAGATGATGCTTTATTTAGCCAAAAGATATCGTTCCTAACGAAGCTGACCAATGACATTCTGAAGATGAGATTGTCGAAGTAGGTAAATATTAAGCATAAATGAACAACTAATTAGCAGCAGCACACCAAAAAAAAAACGCGTTTTATGCATTTCTCAGCACATTTACGCGTTCATTCAAATAACGGTGCAAAGCGAAGACACCCCCTCCCTTCTGAATACAAAAACAAATTATATTGTTGGGTGAACAGACACAGGTTTTGTTGTCCCTAATAGCTTCAGTTATCTGGTCATCAAAACAATTAAAAAGGGACAAATAGTTTGGTCACATTCATTTAGCGCGCAGAGAAAGCGGTTTACGTTCCTCGCATTCTCGCTGGATGCAAGAGCCCTGTGGAAACCAAGTGGGCTCTTCAATAATCTGGCTGGGGGTTTGCCAACATCTCAAATTCAGCGTAATCAGGAAAACAGTACAGGCAGGTAGCCAGCCAGATTTTCGGCCCAAAATAGCTAAGAGTGCAGAAATAACCGATGTCACAAAACTGCAGTGCGGCGACCTGCTTTCAACATTATTTAAAGGGAACGACTTTTCTTAGACTGATCCTGTATTTGAACTGTAGTCTTCTTGAAAAGGACTCGGGCATGCATTGTTTCTGGGTTGACCACGTTTCTAGGGTGTTACTTTTCGCTGAAATTTACGGGGTCGGCGCGTTGCAATATCCCTCTATCCGTTCAGTTAAGTTACTGACTAAATCAACCCAAATCCGCAATCACATGCCGTACAGTGTTTACAGAACAGCAGGCTACATAGCCCATAACACATTTTAATACAAGGCGATATGTCAAAACTTTTGGGAAGCATCATGTTAACTAAAAAAGAGCACTGGATTTTCTTTCTGTGTGTGGGCTAATAGCCACTGAATACCTTAGATATACGCGACTCGTTTTTAACCCAAAGGGATGAAATAGGAGTCATTTAAGAGTCATTTACATCAAAACGTGTATTTGTTACGACCTTCCCCTGAGATGGAACTGTCTGGTTTAACAAAACAACAAAAAGTAGTGTGAGTGTACGTGCGTGTGTGTGTGTGTATATATAAATATATACCGTAGACTGAGGAAAAACTAAACCAAAATGAAGGACACGGCACTGGCAGCATCCACTACAAGTTAACGGGGAATAAGGTGGACTCACCCAAGCCGCGAGAAGCTGCCCTCTAAGCCCATCTCAGCCCAGTCTCCGGGGTTTTGCTTGTCCTCTCCGTTTTAGTTTGGGTTCGGAACAGTTCTTGATGGTTCTGAGGCAAGGAGAGTGCTTTTCTTCTACGACTCCCGCTCTCCCTGACTAGGTTACTCCTTCCATTAACACCTTACGCCACCGACGGGGAGAGCACTGGTAATTTCTCCCATTATTGAACGGGAAGCGTCATAGTTTTGCAACACAAGTCCAAAGAGATCAAAACATTCGTGCGCGAGGAACGAGATAGAACTATCTAACCGTCACAATATTACTTTTCGGATGTGCTGCAAATAGTTTTTCACAGCCTTTCTGAAAATAGAGCCTCTGATTGGTAGTTCCTTCTTAATTAGTTTGCACACCTGCGGTGATCCTATAGTTGGCTATTAGACCATTTCAAATTTCACATATAACTATTGAAAATAACACTGTTTTTAAGATATATAATGTTTGCAAGAGTAATTATAACGTTTTAATGGGATGCTGTAAAAATAAGAGGATACGTGGCATCACTCTTGGCCTCAGCGTTAATTATCTGCCAGCTGACGGGGCGTAGCAATGTTTGCATTTTTAAATTCACTTGATTTAATATAAATGTAAATCTAAGGGCGTATTGACCCTTTTGAGGTAATTTCTGCATTCATTGACACCGAAGTTCAGCATTTATGCCACACTTTCTTTGCTGACTAGACACCCTTATTCGCGGGTGGCCACTTTCCAGAAAAGGAGGAAACCGCACTCTCTGAGGCATTGATTGTGGAGGGGGAGGGGAGGGGAGGGGAGGGGAGGGGGAGGGGGAGGGGGCGGGGGCGGGGGCGGGGGCGGGGGCGATGTCGTGGGAGACGAGCAACTAACTTAGGCAATAGGTTGGCTACCAGCTGAGATAAGATTTCTTTTTGTACCAATCAAGCGCACAAATTTATTTGATGCAAATCGGAGCCAATAAGATTTAGGAAAATAACATGTTGCTGCTGAATGTACATTAGTGTACAGTACATCAGTTGCACTAATGCCGCACCAACCTGCATCCAGCAAGCGGCTGCACCGGACGGAGGAAAGCTGGATCAAAAATCACTGTCTGATCACCCTAACTTTTACACAACAGGTTGCCACGGTTACATTTTTTAATGTTATCCATTTATACAGCTGGGTATTTACAGAGACACTTAAGCAACCAGAAGCTATGGGGTACAATGCTAGTGTGCACCTGGGATTTGAACCCACAACCTCTCAGTTAAAAGTCAATTTCCTTAACCATTATCTTTCAGTAGCGTGTGCCTGACATCTCAGAAGATGATCTACCACTTTACACTGTAAACTGCCGCGCAGATTGCCGTAATGATAGCTGTAGCGCTAAGTGCTTGTGTAAATAGAGTCGGTAAGTGCCTACATGTTCAGGGGGGGAAGTTGTTTTGCACAGATTTTTGTGGAGTGATTTTCCCTCATACCGCTGTGCTGGAGCAGAGAATTGTGGGACAGGCACTGTTTGTAACCACAAACACCATTTTTTAATTTAAACTTCAGGGACTGGACAATGGCCCAATGTTGGCCTATGACTAGATGCTTATTTTATTTGTCTCCGTTGTGGAAGTACCGCACAGTTTTCCAAAGCAACAAAAACAAATGAACAGGTCTCTTTTTACAGGTTCTCTTTTTCCTTGTTGGTGCTTGGTACTGAACCTTAAAGCTAGCTAATTTTGTGGAACAACACTCAGAATTATTTTATTTTATTTTATTTTTTGGGGGGGTCACAGCTGTAGGGGTCATCATGAGATGTTAGAAAGGAAGGAGAGGAGAGAAGATTCTCATTATAAGCCCTCGACTACAACTCCCCCACCTCCTCATGCTGAACTCTAAACAGCAGGTTTACCTCCTCTCTCCTCTACCTCCTCATGCCAAACTCCAAACAGCAGGTTCACCTCCTCTCTCCCCCACCTCCTCGTGCTTAACTCCAAACAGCAAGTTCACCTCCTCTCTCCTCTACCTCCTCATGCCAAACTCCAAACAGCAGGTTCACCTCCTCTCTCCCCCACCTCCTCGTGCTTAACTCCAAACAGCAAGTTCACCTCCTCTCTCCTCTACCTCCTCATGCCAAACTCCAAACAGCAGGTTTACCTCCTCTCTCCTCTACCTCCTCATGCTGAACTCCAAACAGCAGGTTCACCTCCTCTCTCCCCCACCTCCTCGTGCTTAACTCCAAACAGCAAGTTCACCTCCTCTCTCCTCTACCTCCTCATGCCAAACTCCAAACAGCAGGTTTACCTCCTCTCTCCTCTACCTCCTTATGCCAAACTCCAAACAGCAGGTTCACCTCCTCTCTCCTCTACCTCCTCATGCCAAACTCCAAATGGCAGTGTCTCTACTTCCTCTAGGGAGCAGTTACACCCATCTCACTGACTCATCAGAAAGTAAATGCTGGGACAGTGGGGCCACCATGCATAATGCAGCATCACTTTCACTAATGTAATATTTACAATGGCAATAACAGCCAATGATAATGCAGTTTGGTAATTGGAGCAGATGCTAAAACTCCAGTGAATACGTAATCAGGGTCGTGCTCTCAGGCGATTGGTCGAGGGGCATGTGGTTAAACAGCCGGCAGTGCAGCCAACCCAGCGGTGTTGCATCAGCGAGCGTAACCACACATATTTACCCACAGGAACGTTTTTATATTGGCCCTGTGCGGTCTGTGAAGCCTGTGGCTTAACCTTCTGCCTCGGCTGAGAACGTTAACATGCACACGCTGTCAGAACTGAAAGGTAAAATCAGCTACAATACAGTCTGCCACATATTAGATGTACTAGATGATGAGGTACTGTGATAACCTAAGAAAGGAGAAGACTTGCATGGATTTACCCTGGTTAGATGAGCTTAGCAAAATGCCAGTCCATAAATGCACAAAAGTTAAGGTTTTAAAGTAAAGGTTTAATATGAACTTAACGGTCCACCCAGTGATTCCAGTTAGCTTTATCTGTTATGGTTTTCTGTGGGCTAGCAAACTGTTGATCAATAAGTTACTGTTCAGAAACATACAGAAGCACTAGGGTTTGGAGTGAAAGGTGCCTGAATCCATTGGCTTGCTCTGAATCCTGTCACATGCTAACGTGTAGCATGTCTATTGAGGAAGGACTGGCTTTCTGTTTATAGCTGTGTGTTTGTGTCCGTTGCTATAGCAAAGGAGGACAGGTGTTTTGGGTCATGTGACATGTGTACCATGTGACCTGTCAGTAAATGCCCCCCATACAGGGATGAACGTGTCCCCTCATCCCATCCCCCACCCACGTCACTGTCACCCTTGCCTTTGAGCAGTCAGTGATGTGTAGCAGCAAAGCTATGGTTGGAATGCATTTCTGTGCCTGTCAACAAACGGTTGCCTTGGTGACAGAGTGCTGTCATTATGTGAGAGCTGTGGACCAGGTTCTAGAACACAACCCAGAAACAATGCATGCCCGAGTCCTTTTCAAGAAGACTACAGTTAAAATACAGGATCAGTCTAAGAAAAATTCAGTCTAAGAGTAGCAGGAGCACAAGGGCACATTGAATCTTAAAGTGTGATTTAAAAGATTTCTGACATGGCATGGTCTAGAATTCTCAGGATGATGAGTGGAACAGCTAAAAACTCTTACCCTTCCTAGTTTAAAAACACTGGAGATCACATGATCATAATAATCAGCATTGGCTGATTAGGGGAACCAAAGGCTCAATCAAATCAATCTGTGCAAGCAGGAAAGTCCGGAGCCACGAAGTGTTTATAGGTAGTTTTATTTAGAGCAGGAAGCCTGGCACAGTGTTTATGCTTCTGAAATAAAGAAGCTTCTGAAATGTGCACCCTCGATGTAAGGCATAATTTGGCTGTTCTGACATTATTTTTTGGTAAAGAGGAAGGAAAAGTGAAAAGAATCGCCCCCGTTGCAGGGTCCTACAGACGCTGGTGTAAGACCAGACAGCGGGGGTCCATACAGGCTGGTGTGTACAGACCAGACAGCAGGGGCTCCATACAGACGCTGGTGTGTACAGACCAGACAGCGGGGGCGGGGGGGGGGGGGTCCATACAGACGCTGGTGTGTACAGACCAGACAGCGGGGCCACAGGCGGTGTGTAAGACCAGACAGCGGGGGGGGGGGTCCATACAGACGCTGGTGTGTACAGACCAGAGAGCAGGGGGGGCTCCATATGGACACTGGTGTGTACAGACCAGACAGCGGGGGGGTTCCCTAAGGCCACTGGTGTGTACAGACCAGACAGCGGGGGGGGGGGGTCCATACAGACGCTGGTGAGCCCCTGGTCCTTGAGCTGTCATCTCTAAAAATGATGACATCATCTCCGAGGGGACGAGGGGTTGCTATGGAGACAAGTGTGGGGGGTGAACCCTGACGGGATCTCTCCCGCCGGTCTCTGTGGTGGGAAGGCGGTGGGGGGGGGGGGGGCGGGCGGTAGCATGATGGCAGGGCGGAGCGGTTTGTGGGCCGGGGGGGGGAAGAGGGGAGGGTTTCTCCTATCTCATAGGGCTCCTGTGTGAATGTATTGGTGTCCTTGCCTTGGCTCCCCAAGGACCCACACGGCCCTAGCGGTTGGGTTAGAGTTGTGCATGTATGCTGTCAGGTGAGTCAGGGTGGAATCTGAGCGGCATTGAATCTGGCTCCTGTCTTTCGTTGCTCAGCCCTGTCATCTGCTCAAACTAATACGAGCCGCCTGACTTTATGCTAGGAGGTGTCTGGATCTGTCTGCATGTCTGCTGCCTGCTGCTGTCTGATGTTCTGTCTGTCTCCCTGCCTGCCTTTTCTGTCTGTTGTCTGTCGCGCCTGCCTGTCAGTCTGCTGTCTGTCTATCTGATACCGACTGACTGCTCCCTGTCTGCTTCCTGTCTATCGTGGTTGCTGTCTGTCTGCCGCCGTCTGTCTGCTTCTGTCTATCTGTCGTCGTGCTGCTGCTGCTGCCTGTCTGTCTGCCTGTCTGCCTGTCTGTCTGTCTGTCTGTCTGTCTGCCTGCCTGCCTGTCTGTCTGTCTGTCTGCCTGCCTGTCTGTCTGTCTGTCTGTCTGTCTGCCTGCCTGACTGACTGTCTGCCTGTCTGCCTTCCTGTCTATCTGTTGGTCTGCCTGTCTGTCTGTCTGCCTTCCTGTCTATTTGTCTGTCTGTCTGACTGTCCATCTGTCTGGCTGCCTGTCTGCCTCCCTGTCTCTGTCTCTACGCTGTAAGAAAATGTAAGGCTTCACCAACTACAAAATTGCAAGTCGTAAATTACAATTGCACTTTTAAGTTGGGACAGAAACCACAAAGCTGTGTTAACTCGTATTGTGCTGTTCAGGTAACAAGACCAGTTAAATATTTGTAGCTTTGTGATATTTTTATAGTTTTGTTATATATTTTATTACTCCATTTAAATACAAAATCAAAATGACCAAGTTCAACTATGAATTTGACACATCTTAAAAAATATTGTTGTTTGCGGGGTAAAAAAAAACAGGGCATGGCAAAATTCCATCCATCCATTCTGGAATGCCGTTTCATTTAGTTCACTGTGTGGTTAGGCAGTTTAACATAAACAGTCTCTCAATGTTCACTCTTTCTCTCTCACTCACATACTGTACACACTCTATTAACCAAAGCTTCATCCAAGGGGGGTTACTAAGCATCACTTGTCTCATCACACAGGGGCAACATGAGCATTCCACATTTGGGGATAATGAAAAAGACATAGAGGGCTAAAACGATTGAAAGATCAGGCAAAGAGATTAAAGATTTGAGTGTTCAGGCCTGGATCCTGGCACACTGCTGTCCTGCGGTTACTCTTGTTCATCTCCGACCCTTATGGGGAAAGTTCTCATTAATAATTCATATTGTTTGAGTGCAAGATCAGCTGGTCTTGTCATTTTGGCAGTTGAGTTTCCTAACGGGGCATTCATCCTCTGTCAGCAGGTCTGCCGGAAGGTGTCGGTCAGCTAATCTCTGCCGCTGGAGGGCTGCACGACTTCCTGGACCAGAACTCCAATCGGAATGAGGCCCACCCCCCGGCCCCCCCGGCCGATGCCTCGGGTGAAGACGTGGACGAACGGGAGTGGAGCGTCGACGTGCTCAACAACCTGACGGACGCGCCTCAGCTCCAGGCGGTCCCGCCGATTGCCCGCAAGCCGAGCGGAGACGCCTCGGTCATGGCTGAAGGAGTCGCGGCGGCTCTCCGAGGGCAACCACGCAACGGCCACACCGAAGAGGCGAAGCCGATGCCGATACCCGAAAAGATCAGGCCCTTGCCCCTGAGCCTGAGGGGAAGCCTGAACAGGGCCAACCTGAACAAGGCGGAACCCCCCAGTGATGATGACATTGAGATGCCGGTGCCCAAGGCCTGCTATGGCTTCGACCCAGACCAGTATGATGACAACTTCAACCCCTTCTCCAGCGGACGTTCCAAGCTGCAGAACTCGCCGCCCCCATGCCCACGTCCAACTGCTACTAAGGAGGACCCAACCGCCACCTGGGAGGACCCAGCCTCCACCTGGGAGGACCCAACCACCGTGCAAGACGACCCAGTCGCCATGCAGGAATGTTCCACCACCACCTGGGAATGCTCTACTGCCGCTCGGGAAATCCCAACTGCCACCCAGGAGGTCCCAACCACCACCCTAGAGGACCCAGTCGCAAGCTGGGAGGATCCAACCACCACCCTAGAGGACCCAGTTGCAAGCTGGGAGGATCCAACCACCACCCTAGAGGACCCAGTCGCAAGCTGGGAGGATCCAACCACCACCCTAGAGGACCAAGTCGCAAGCTGGGAGGATCCAACCACCACCCTAGAGGACCAAGTCGCAAGCTGGGAGGATCCAACCACCACCCAGGAATACCCAACTTCTGCCCAGGGAGATCCAACTGCTAACCAGAAGGACCCAGATACCGACACAGAGTGCCCGACCACCACCCAGGAAGATCCACCCGCCATCCTGGAAGATCCACCCACCATCCGGGAAGACCTACCCGCCATTCGGGAAGACCCACCCACTATCCGGGAAGACCCACCCGCCATTCGGGAAGATCCACCCGCCATTTGGGAAGACCCACCCGCCATTCGGGAAGATCCAATTGGCGCCCGGGAAGACCCAGCCGCCACCCAGGAGGACGCAGCCTCGCAGGAAGCCAAGCCTGTCAAGATGGAGTTTGGACTGATGAACGAGGGCTCGGGTGGGGAGACCAAGCGGCCACCGCCGAGGAAGCTGGGAAAGAAGCCTGGCAGCAAACTGCTCGCGCCCAGGACGCAGAGGCCAAAACCGGTCCAGCCAGCCTCAGCACCAGCTGCCACTCACAGCTCGGACGACGCCCCCGCGCCCAAGTCCTCTTACGGCTGCGACCCCAGCGAGTGGGACGACCCCAACTTCAACCCGTTTGGGACCAAAGGCAAAATGTCCAACTCCCCAACACTCCCAAAGGGATCCTACAGTTTCAACCCCGACAGACTGGATGACTCTGTGGACCCCTTCAAGCCCTCCAAAAGCCTGGCTGAGGACAACACTGCAAAGGTGGCCCCTCCAGGCGAGAAGCTGGCAGATGAACCTGCCAAGCACAAGCTGGATCTCCCCCTGGAGGACGAGGAGAGGAAGTGCAGGCAGTCACCAAAGAAGACCAAGTCCAGGATGATCACGTGAGTTACAGCTGTTTGAGATGCAATCTTCGCACCAGTCAACAGGAACTGATTTTTAGCATCTTGTTTTTAAAAACCGTTATCAAACATTTGTTTAATCCTCAGTTAAAAAAATTAATTTAATATTGGTAAAGGCTTGTTTCATTCCTGAATCCTTTGAGAAGCTTTCAGCTTTCAACCTTTTGCTTTACTTTTTTCAACAAATCAGTTTCAATATCAGTTGAAAAAAATTATTTTATCACCGCATATATTCAGAAATAAACATCAAAAAAGAAAAAGAGAAGGAGAGATGAATTTGTGTCTTTGTTTTCTTAAATGAGAGAATAATAGAAGGTCTTGACAGTGCAGTGCTCTCTGAGCTATAAGACTGCGCCCTCTCTCTGATAGAACAGATACTCCATTGTTCACCAGCACTGTCAGAATGGCATTCCATATCAGAGGAGCTGTCTAATGTGAAGTGGTTGTGTAATTGTGTAGACTGCCAATCACGGACATGATAAAGTTTTGTTTGGCAAGAAGCAAAGGCATAAACTTGCCTGTGAGCAGAACTCTCTTATTCCAGCTTGAATGCTTCTGAGAAGGTTTTAAGAAGCATGCAAGACTACAGCACCAACTACTGAGTCAGGACTGGTCTATATGCAAAATGGGGTCCTATGACATGGCGACGTCTGTGGCTTTTGAGAAAAAAAAACACCTTATTATTATACATTGCAATATTTTAGCATTATTCTGCCCTGTAAATATATTCTCAAGAACTCCAAATGAAATCCTAAGCAAAACCAAATTTTGATTTAGAACCTGTCCTGAGCAGCAAGGGATTAATGCTGAACTTTGGTTTTAAAAGTGCTGCTTCATTTCTGGCTCCTGTTCATTTTCCCTGGGGAAGAGCCGCCAGTCCAGGGTTACTCAGCTCTGCAGGACCTGCAGTTGAGCAGCTCTGTGCTAGACCAACCCCCCCCCCCCTTCTGATGAACTAACTGCTCTTCCTTCTGCTGATGCTTTTTGTCTTTTTCCAAGCGGTAACCTGCCACTTACCTGTTCTTCTTCACTCTCCTTACACTCTCTAACCGCCCGTCTGCCCTGCCCCACCCCACCCTGCCCCGCCCACACACCTTCCTTCTCTCTTTCCCTTCTGCTTGCCTCAGGACAACTGAACAAGTCAAGTTTCTCTGTTTTCTGTTGTAAGTACTCTGTATCCCTCTTTCCCTTCGTAATTTCACTTGCCTGTGCTTTGCCCTCACTAATGTTAAAGGTTACATAGGTCAAGGGTCGCAGGTCACAGATAATGGTGTCAAAGGGCATTCAGAGCCATTCTCTGAATGCCTATTGGTAGTTTAAATATTCAAAATTTAGAGAACCTATCAAGCAAGTGGCCTGTAAGTTAAGTTGTAGTTTGAAATATTTTCTTTTTTTTAAGTATGCCTTGTAAAGCTCAACATGCCAAATGACCCACACAAGAAGTAACTGCTTGTTTTGTCCAATGAAACACTTTCTCTGGCATTAAGGTTGCCTCTTAATGGCTAAGGGCTCATTCCAATCGCTTATTTTCTCCGTCCTTATTTCCTTTCCTTGCGTCCTTTCCTAGTAAGGAAGGCCCAAACAGGCACAGAAATACATGAAATTGAAGTGTGGAATCGCATGTTGTCAATATGTTTCTTGCGCCTCCTCAATGCGTTGACAATGCGTGATTCATGAATTTCACGTATTTTTGACCTGTTTGGCCTTCCATACTACGACAGGATGCAAGGAAATGAACCAAGGAAGGATAAAATAGCCAATTGGAATGAGCCCTTACCCTCTGTCCTCTCCACAGAGTTAGTGCCCTTGTAGGACGGGGCACTTGGTGACCTTACTCTCTAATTGTGAATGCTGGCCTAATTCTAATAAAGGCTGCAGTCACTATTGTGTGTGTGTTACACCTCGGAGCAGACAGGCTGCGGAAGTTTAACGAGCGTTCTGATCACGCTTCCGTTAAACCGCAGATTACTGCGTTTCTGAGCCATTGAGGTCCCCACAAAGGCATCTGAACCCGGCCCTGCAAAATGGGGTGTAATGAATCGGGCACTCTCCGGCCTCAGTAATGACCATCGCGTGACGGTCGCTGACGGAGGCGAGGCATTCCCATGGGTCAGGTGGGATGGGGGATATTTCAGATGAGGTAGCCATGGCAACCGAATTTGAATACAGTAATGGCTCATTACCCTCAACTGGGGAAAAAAAAACAGCATACACAAACACAAAACCCCCCCATCAATGAGCATCATCATAATCATAGTTGGACGTGACTTGCTGCTGTTTTGTGTCTTTGACCCAGAGTTAACCCTTCTGTTCGATTTGGTTTTTAAACGTTTTCTGGGTTTTAAACATTTCAAACTTTTACTAAAAAAGGAATGACACTTTCGAGAAATGCGTTTCATAACCAGTGACTAAGCCAGTGTAAAATTTGGTTTCTTATTTCAATTTGTTGTTTCTCATCTGTGTTATTTTTTGTCAGTTCAAAATGGTAAATATCAACAAGGTATACTGCATGAAAACATGCATAATTGATTTTAGTTTTTCACAGATAAACATGATTTATGTCTGCTTTGCCTTCATTATTCTTCAAATAAGTCACATCTTTATCACAAATTAACAACACTTATATTGTTAAATGTGATCTAGCAGAGAAAATGGCAACTTTTAACCACATATATTGTTTATATTGGAATTGAGATAAAGATAATTCAGTATGTTTGCATAAATTTTATTTCTGTATTGTTTTAATATCCCAATAATATCCTGGGTATATTTGACACAGGCTAACAGTTTCACAGGTGCTAATACCCAGGCTAACAGTTTCACAGGTGCTAATACCCAGGCTAACAGTGTCACAGATGCTAATAAGTAAATGGAACACAAGAGGTGATATCTGTGGCTTTGAGCTACACTGGCTCTGTATCTAACTGCTGCTGTTGTTGTTGTTGTTGCCATAGGAACGCCTGCAAAGTAGAGAAGTATGAAAATCAGTCTCTGGTTCTGGACGTGTGCGATCAGGTAAGAGATCCGGTAAGAGGCGAGGCAAGATGAAGTACTTGGCAGGGGTGGCCAAGCAGGTTATTCAAACGTATTATTATTTCTATAAGTCCTATAATTACATTATAAAATGTCTGTATGGAAGTGTTTTGGAATTATTCGTCTTATTTTG
Organism: Anguilla rostrata; assembly: GCF_018555375.3. Taxonomy (NCBI): domain Eukaryota; kingdom Metazoa; phylum Chordata; class Actinopteri; order Anguilliformes; family Anguillidae; genus Anguilla; species Anguilla rostrata. The sequence goes on along the minus strand of NC_057946.1, from coordinate 39,790,591 downwards.
AATAGAATTTGAAATAACTGTAATAACGGTCATACGGCAGAATGCTTTAGTCTGTTTAGTTTGTGTGGAAAATGTGCCCTAGGAAATGTCACAGACTTCGACCCTATTCACTCTGCGAGAAACAGGCATCCATATGTAGCGTTAGCGGACCTCAAAAAGCTTACAATACTATCTGTTTCCATGGAGGACCACCTCGTTATAACACTACATATCATCCACTCACAATGATGCATGCTGTACATTTACTGAAACAATAGAGGTGCATTAATACGTCACTAGATCCTCAGACATTATTTCATATATTCACTCAGACAAACTCTGTTCTCTAGTCCGATTTACGCAGTTCACACTGTAAATAAAGTATTATCCATTAATTATTCATTTTAAATATAGTATTACCCATACACAAAGCATCATGCATGTGCTGTATATGTATTTACTGAAACAAAAAATTATGCTTTGTTCACTAGATCCTCAAAGAATATTTTAATTGTTCAGCCAGCTACTTTTATCTCAGTGAATTACACAACTTTTATTTCACTGTGCAGTAATGCACATTGTCAAAATCTGATGTATTTACTGAAACAAAAAGATGCACATTCAGCCTTCAAATGTTCACGGGATCCTCAGACATCACTTTATGCATTTTCTAAGCCAAACCCCATCTCCCCGGTGAATTAAATGGCTTACATTTAACAGTAAATACCGTACTCTATTCACAAAGCCAGGTGAATTCACTGAAATAAGTCCCTTACTTAGAACCGCAGTGGCTCGTCCGGGATTGGACCCCGCAGCCCTCTGGCGGCAGATGTAGCGCCGTAAGGGCGGGTCCACGCTGGCGCTGCATCCAGTGGGCACGGTGCCAGCCTTGCAGCGTCCTCATCGCTGCCCGTGCCCTCCCGACGGATCGCTTTACCGCCAGAACGCGTCCTCTGCTGACTCTGGCACGCTGACAGAAAGCGTGACTCATCCCCTCCGTCCGTCCCGCTCAGTAGAGCATATGCTGCTGCCACTAGAGCTGGACTCCGGGTCCCAGGGATGCAGTGGGGGGTTCTGAGGGGTTCTGAAGGGTTCTGGGTGGTTAAACACTGTTATTTTCCCCCTACTTTCATCTAGGCTAGCTGTGTTCAAGCTCATATTTTTTGGTTTTCAGTTTTTGTTTGAAAGGTTTGTTACAGGAGACAGTTCATTCCATTTATACTCTTGCAAAGGGAGCAAATCCACCAAGATTTGTTTCCAAAATTGACTGTCAACTGCGTTCAATTACTTTTGAGCTCTGCTTAAATATGGCAGGGAATTGTGTCCAAACACTCTTTCATGGACACTGATTAAAGTCTGTATTCAAAATAACCCAAAACAAAACAATATTAAACTTCAGAAAGATAGAAACATCAGAAAGTGCCAATGATTCTGTACTAAATTACGATTGTACTGTACTAATAACCTGCAGTTAACCAAACAAAATGAATGGTATAATTTCCCAGTGAGATCTTTGACCTCGATCCTAGATTCAGACTAAAGTCGTGCATTAACGCGCAACAAATCTGATTAATTGCACGCAGACTGCCCAAAATAGCTTTATAACTACATTCAATTAGTTGCAGGGGGGTTGAGTCCTCAACACTAGATATTCTTGGCTCCATGCTGTCCATGTTCATAAAGACATCTCCCCTGGCTTCAGTTTCCCCCCGAGGGGATATTAGGGGAGGGGCGTGGCCCGACCGCTCTGAGTGACAGCTGCCCTCTCTGTCGGCAGGAGGAGGACCCCGTAGTGACCCAAGCCCCCAGCATGTCCCACCGCGTGTCCCGGGCCACCGACGAGGAGAAGCTGGCCTCCACGGCCAAGGGAGAGACCGAGAGTGAGCCCCCGGAGAGGCCGGCCCCGCCCGCCAGCCCAGCCGCCAAAACCAAGACGCCGCACGGCGACGGTGAGCCCACGCCGAGTGACCGCACGCGGCCTGCTAAACCAAACGCACCTGTGCTTATTGCCATGGGACGGACCCAACCTGGCACGCTAGAGACGACACCAGACACACGCCTACGCCATAGAGACACCAACACACCTGTGCTTATCGCCATGGAGACGAACACCAAACATCGCCTTACGCATAGAGACGCATCAGCGCACTGTTAGAGAGACGGACACCAGACGCACCTGTGCTTATTGCCATGGAGACGGACACCAGACACACCTGTGCTTATCGCCATAGAGACGAACACCAGACACACCTGCACTTACCGCCATAGAGACGGACACCAGACACACCTGTGCTTATCCCCATAGAGACGAACACCAGACACATCTGCACTTACCGCCATAGAGACGGACACCAGACACACCTGTGCTTATCGCCATAGAGACGAACTCCAGACACACCTGTGCTTATCGACATAGAGACGAACTCCAGACACACCTGTGCTTATCCCATAGAGACGAACTCCAGACACACCTGTGCTTATCGACATAGAAACTGACACCAGACACAGCTGTACTTATCGCCTTAAAGATGGACACCAGACACACCTGTGCTTATTGCCATAGAGACTGACACCAGACACACCTGTGCTTATCGCCATAGAGACAGACATCAGACGGGTTTATCTAATAGAATAAGGACACAGAAACTAATAGCCAAGAAACCCAGAGCAAACTCTTCCTGCAGTTGGTCTTGGAATTCTGTTATATTCAAATTTGTTTTCCATGGTAACCTCAACCCCAGCTTCTGTCTTATAGCTCAAAGCCAGGGCACAAGAAGCTAACCCCTCTGCTACTGGAGATCTTAGAGCAGACAAAGAATGGGCGATTTAAACTGTTCAGGGAACTCCTCACAGTTGAGGCTGAAGCTGGGGGGGGGGGGAGTGGAGTTAACAAGAGTTCTGTTGATGTCAGACCAAAGAACCAGGTCGGTTGTCACTTGAATGAAGACATGCTGCCCCGTGTGTCGTCTGTGGTGTACTTCACCCCCCCCGGGGACCTGCTCTGGTCACAGTGAAACTCCCCCACCGGGAGGAGTCTTTGTGAACTCTCACGGAAAAGGCCAATGCTCTTACCTCCCCTGTGCATGCTGGGAAATACCCAGCATCTGCCATTCTTAGGAGAACAATGCAATGCCGGACCATTACAGTATCTGTCTGCTGCTAGGTGCATTGTGAGAATGAGCTTGTTCTGTATTCTGTGCCTGTTTTTCTCTCTCTAATTATTTTATTCTTATTCTCATTCTCTAATTCTAATTCTCATTCTCTCTCTCTCTCTCTCTATGAGGCAGAGCGTGTTTGCATGCGGTGGATCTATAGGAACCTCCAGGCCAGGACTGGCACAGTTTCTAGGGGAAGGCCAATAAGAGTTCATTTGGGTCAGAGACACTGCATTACCATGCAGTCTGGTTCCATTCCATACCCTCATATCCTGGCCACAGGAAAAAACATAACGCAATCAGTAAGCGGACCCCAGAAAGATTAGCTGCACACTGTGTATTGCTAATGGGGATCCTAAATAAATAAATAAATAAATAAAAGTGAGCCAGTAATAATTAGCTACAAATCATTGAATGATGCCTGATGGTGGGCAATCTAACCCTAGCAAAGCACACCTCATTCAACAGCTGGAGAGCTCATTGTGCTGCTAATTAGTATAATCAGCCATGCCAAATTAGGGCTGGAGTGAAAACCTGTGGGATGGTAGATCTCCAGCAACAGGATTGGCATTAGTAGAGTTGTCCTCAATTGTTGCAAGGCCTCAATAATATAGGGATAGACTGACATCTACAGGTCATTTTAAAGCACTGCATGTTGTTTCTTGACCGATGGTTGTAACATGCTTGAGTATATTTATGTAGTGAACCAAATTTAATTCAAATCTGAATCATATTTGATCACTGTATTTGGTTCCATACGATCCATAACTCCACAAAGTTTAAAATATGCCTAATTCAGAGAAGCAATACTATTTAATTAGGGAAGGAATTTGTTTCTGTTTTTGTAATCAAGATGCAAGAATAAATGTATAGCCTTTCACTGCATTATGGCTCCGGATACCTATGTGTGATCTGTGCACTGGTGCCCTTTTCCCTCCATTATGGCTCTGGATACCTGTGTGTGATATGTGCACTGCTCCCCTTCTCTCTCCATTATTGTTCTGGATACCTGTGTGTGATCTGCGCACTGGTGCCCTTCTCCCTCCATTATGGCTCCTCATGTCAGCCACTGTGTGCAAGGCGTGATTCTCTCTCTCTCTCTCTCTCTCTCAGAATCTCAGATGAAGATGGCAGACAGTCTTGAGGAGAAGGACTCCTGCTGCTTGGTGAGTATCTGTCCCCCGTGGCACTGAGGAAGGAGAAAACGTGAGCATGTGCGTGAAACAGAAACCCAGCAAAGAGCCAAGCTGTACTCAGCCTCCCACAGAGATGGCTGCCCATGATAACAATAATAACAATAACAATAAGAAGAAGAATAACAACCCTAACCCTATATCACAAGATAAATTATGTATAAGTAATAATGAATGAACAACCCGACTAGACAATCGGTCTTTACCATAGCAACCTTAATCAATAATAATAATAACTAATACAAATAATTAAAAAATAATATAATAATAATAGCAACAACAACTTGGCATTTTAGCAGATGGTCTTTTCCATAGAACCTTACACAGAAAATATGAAATCACAGATTTTATTTAATAATTATGATTTATTGATTGACAGATGTCTTTGTAGTACTGATGTTTGCGTTCTGTAAATTTGAATGGACTCAGGTGGGTCTGTCTGTTCTGGTTCATGTGAATGGAGATCAAGCATTTCTCAGTGGTCCAAGAGCGTGAACATTACAGTACTGCCGGTTAACCAGAGACACATGCAGTGCACTAATCCATAACAGTATAAACCTACTGTTGGCATGCATCAGATGAATATAACACAAGGACCAGTTCTGTACAGATCAGCTCTGTGAACTGCGAGCTGGTGAGCACAGTCTGGATTATATATTTACAAAAATAAACCTCTCAACTAGATGAGCTGTGTGGCATTACTAAGGGTCTCCAGCAGAGGGAGCTATCATTTCTCCTGATATTTCTACCTCCCTCACACACACACACACACAAACACACACAGAGCAAGAAAATCATGAACACGTACACACGCATACACACACACACACGCACACACGTACGAAGCGAGACCATCACAAACAAGTACACAAACCCACATGCACACTCACACACACTATGGCCTTGGTCATGTGACTCAGAGAGTTTGCATCACATCAGATGTGTACTGGCTCCATTCTTGCTCTTATTCTTGCTCCATTTCATTTTCGCTTCATGACTGAAATTTTTTGCGCTGTAATTATTGAGTGTTCATGTTCCCACCAGCAGCTTCCGGGCTGGTGATAAAGCTCTTCTGAAAAAGGAGATTATATTTAGACAGGTGTCATAATCCAATACAAGGCAATAATCCACAAGGACACCTTTATAGCAAACACTCTCAGTGCACTGGATCTGAAACACACTGACTGAGTGCTGGGGTGGAGAGCTCTTCTGTGATTCGCTAGCCCCTCATGTCCCTCAGCCAGTAGCAGGCTTCGTTGTTTTAATTATAGGCATAGTTTATGACCTCACTTAATCTTTCGCTTGTGCAATGTTTTGAGCAAATATGACCCAGTCAATCAAAGTGGTTTGTGATGGATGAAAATTCTAGTTTGGTATGAGTGCATTTCTAGGTGTTTTTCTAAGAAGTCTGGTTGGTGGTCATTGCTCCTGAGGTGAAAAAAAAGATACCTGTTGCAAAGACCTAGATAAACAGTTCCCAAACTGTGGGCTGGGAGTCACTGGTGAGTCATGAGGTGCATGTGAGTCACAGGCGGATTTTACCCATCATGCACACCATGCAATTTGCTTGGGGCCCCGAATATTTGGGGGCCCCCGGGTCGCTAAAAGAGGTAACTTGTATATTAACCTTGAATGTTGGTTAACATATAATAAATTGCATATGGGCAACGTGGCAGAATTTCAGTTTATGTTCTGTAGCTTTTGAATCGAACGGCTTTGTCAACACACTGTCAGGAGAAGTTTTGGGGGCCTCAAAATGTACAAATCCACCATTGAAAACAGGCTTGTGAAAGTAAACACTGCACAACTCAGTCTACGTTCAAGTAACATCCAATGTCATTTAATTTCCCATGTAATCAGTGGTGACAGAAAAACTGTAGTCGCTCATTAAGCTGGGCCTGGACTAAGAAAGGTCTGACTCCGCTCAGCTAGAGGAGTGAGGGACGTACTGACCAATGGTGGGTCACCGTCACTCACACGGGAAAATGACTCCTCCTCCTCTCCCCACACAGAGCGAAGAACCGCCCGCAACTCAAAGCACAGAGCCAAGGACAGGAAGTGAGAGCCAAGAGACAGGAAGTCCGCTTCTAAACTCCATCTGCATCAGCCAGGCGGACAAGGGGGCGGTGCTTGCGCTGATCAGGGAAGAGGTAACAGAAACGTGATTGGTCACTTGACTCAGGGAAGAGGATGAAATGATGGCGCTTGACAGAAGAGGAATGACGTGATTGGCCCCTTGACTAGGAAGTATGGAACGTGATGGCACTGTCGGGAAGAGGTAACTGAAACATGATTAGCACTGATCAGGAGCGTACGACTGATTTGGGACTTACTCAGGGAAGAGGTAACTCAAACGTAATTGGCTATGACTGGAGGGAACTCAAACGTATGTGTGACTCAGGGAAGAGGTAACGGAAACGTGATTGGCCACTTGACTCAGGGAAGAAACTCAGGGAAGGTGTTTGTTTGGCCATGTTTAAGCCAGCCTTCCCATTCTGCCTGCTTGATGGGGTCCATCCAAAACCCTTCCCTGTGTGTCCCACTGTAATACTTTTTGAATTGCTCCAGGAACATTTTCAAGTTCCTTTCAAGGGCTTTCAAGTACTTTCAGTTGAAAATGACATAATTCTTGAGTGTAATAGGGGTGAGACTGAAGCCTTCGGTTTCTGCTTGTTTTGAGTCTGAAGGCCACAGGCAGACCTGGTATTAACACAACAAGCTCAGAGTTTAAGGCATTTCTCTCTCTCTCCCACGGCAGATCATAGCTAAAGAAATCGAGGCAGGCCAGTGGAAGAGGAAGTACGAGCAGACCAGACAGGAAGTCCTGGAGATGAGGTACAGCACCCCACCCTGAGCCTCTGTTTCCTCTGTCACACGGCCGTGGAGTTCTCACACACGCGCACGCTTTCTCGCCAGTCTATACCTTCCCAAAATCAACACCAACAGCACAGGCCTACAAACGTAGCCATGCATTCCAAATATGGAGGAAACAGAAAAATAGGGGGAATAAAAAGTAGCCACCCATATCAGTCTAGATTTTCCCAAACTCTCCCAAAGGGGAGTAAGAAGCTGAGGGGAGATGCATGATTCAGATTCAGATTCATTTTTCAGATTCAGATTTAGATGCATGATTCAGTTCAGCTTAATTTTTCAGATTTAGATGCATGATTCAGATTCATTTTTCAGATTCAGATGCATGATTCAGATTTAGATGCATGATTCTGATTCAGATTCATTTTTAAGATTCAGATGCGTGATTCAAATTCATTTTTAAGTTTCAGATGCATGATTCAGATTCATTTTTCAGATTCAGATGCATGATTCAGATTCAGATTCAGATGCTTACCTGGCGGGTGAGAGGAATGCAGCCTTTTTAACAGTCTTACTGTCAGGTGCACTAACGTCAGGCTCTCTGGTCTCTGCAGGCAGATAGTGGCAGAATATGAGACGACTGTGGCCCAGATGATAGGTGAGTGTGCCGCCTGTTTATTCATACTCTCACACTAATTTGCACACTCATTTACACACTCGTTCACAAGCTCATTCGCTCATAACGAACCCTCACCCTTGTTACACACTCATTTACACGCTCGTTCGCTCATAACTAACCCTCACCCTTGTTACACACTTATTTACACATTCATTTACATGCTTGCTCGATGACAATTCAGTAAAATGGCACAGCAACACAAAGGGAACACACACATGCTAGGTAAGCCGAACAGAGGATCAAGGCCACCCCTGGGGGGGTTTATTTACGGTAACCCGTCTGCGGAACGTGTTCTGACCGCACAGAGGACGAGCATCGCACGAACCAGACCTCCCAGCGGACCATCCAGCAGCTCACCGCCGAGCGGGACCAGGCTCTGGCTGACCTCAACTCCGTGGAGCGCTCCCTTTCCGACCTCTTCCGGAGGTACGAGAACATGAAGACCGTCCTGGAAGGCTTCAAAAAGGTCAGCATCGGAGGTCTCAGTGTGCTTTGGGTAGAGTGGCTGTCTGAGTGTGCTTTGGGTAGAGTGGCTGTCTGAGTGCTGAGTGTACTTTGGGTAGAGTGGCTGTCTGAGTGTACTTTGGGTAGAGTGGTTGTCTGAGTGTGCTTTGGGTAGAGTGGCTGTCTGAGTGTGCTTTGGGTAGAGTGGCTGTCTGAGTGTGCTTTGGGTAGAGTGGCTGTCTGAGTGTGCTTTGGGTAGAGTGGCTGTCTGAGTGTGCTTTGGGTAGAGTGGCTGTCTGAGTGTGCTTTGGGTAGAGTGGCTGTCTGAGTGTGCTTTGGGTAGAGTGGCTGTCTGAGTGCTGAGTGTACTTTGGGTAGAGGGGCTGTTCAGAGTGTCCTTTGGGTAGAGTGGTTGTCTGAGTGTCCTTTGGGTAGAGTGGTTGTCTGAGTGTCCTTTGGGTAGAGGGGCTGAGTGTCCTTTGGGTAGAGGGGCTGAGTGTGCTTTGGGTAGAGTTGCTGTATGAGTGTGCTTTGGGTAGAGTGGCTGTCTGACTGGGGACATGGCGCTGGTTTTCAGAATGAGGAGGTGTTGAAGAAGTGCGCTCAGGAGTACCTGGTCCGAGTCAAACAAGAGGAGCAGCGGTACCAGACGCTCAAACTGCACGCAGAAGAGAAGATGGACAGGTACAGGGTGGGACAGAGCCAAGGCACACCTTCCATTTAGCCATTTAAACAAGCAGTGTGGTCCAGTTATTACTTACATGCTATTTCTTGCTCCCTCTCTTTCCCTGTCTCTTTTCATTTAAATCCAGAGGCTTTATTAGCACAACATACAATAAGTACATATTGCTAAACCATAATCCACAGTGTGGGGGAACAAAATTAGATCTCAATTACAAATAGCATCAACAACAGCGGTACTAATAGTTCTGTTTATTAAGATGCAGTAGAGTACAGTGGTCCCTTCAACTTGGTTTAATAACCCTTCATGTCATTAAGTATCTAATTTAGAACATTAAACAGCTCATTACTATTCAGACTGCAATTATGTTAGGAATGAAAAGCAGCAAACTCAGCGAGTCCAGAGGATGGAGTTTGAAAACCCCTTGGTATCACAAGTGTCAGCCGACATCTCTCTCTCTGTCTCTCTCTCTCATTCACCCTCTCTCTCTCAGTGCCAATGAGGAGATCGCTCTGGTCCGATCCAAGGCCAACTCGGAGAGCATAGCTCTTAACGCCAGCCTACGGAAGGAGCAGATGAGGGTGGAGTCATTGGAGCAGGCCCTCCATCAGAAGGTGAGGGTTTGGGGGGAGGGTGACTAATTTATCGTCCTCAGCGTGTACATGACCGCAAAGCAGCTGGTGTGTGCACGTGTGCACACCGACCATGTTGAAGCAGAAATCCAGCTAAATTACTGTCCTGGGAGCTGAACACAATATCTGAACGATTGTGTTGAGTGCCCACTCCCCTGGCTTCGTGTTTACAGTTGGTTAATTAAGTGTAATGAAGACGTGTGTGTTTCATAATATACAACTCACAGTAGTAAAACATTTCTTGAGCACAGCGCATAAAATAGAATTTTATATTGTGGCAATCTATCATTTATAAAACGCAAATGCAGACAGTCGATGCAGCAAAGTGTATCACGTAAAATGGAGTCGATTTAATTTCCCTTTGCACCGTGTATTTCGTACTATCTGTGAGTGTGTTATTTTCGGGGGGAAAGTTAAGGTGTAGTATTTTTAAGACGTCAACTAACTTTTTTGTGTGTGTGCACATGGCTCGTTCTCACTAGTTGCTGCACACAAAACACGGAATCGAAATTCTGTCACAGGCTGCACTGGCTCTAGTTCAAACACGGTGATAATGCCGCTGTCTCTTTTTCAGAGCGGAGAGATCGAGGAGCTCACCAAGATCTGCGATGAACTGATTGCAAAGCTCGGTAAAACCGATTGAAGAACCACCAGGGAGCTAGGCTACTTCTGACCCACCTATCCAACGCCTTCCCTTCAACTTCACCCACGTCTCCTCAACGCAATGCATGGGAGGGCTAGCGAGCATCGAGCTAACCGCTCCCAGTCAACAGTGGTGCAGGCTGGCTAATAAGGGTGTTTCATTTTGCTCCGTGGAGGAAGAACACCGCTTTCTCTTACTCTCTTCGCAATATCAAACAGACAAACAAAAACTGAAAACGAATAGAATTAAACATATTCAAAATATATACAAAATGAAATCCGACTTCGGAATAAATATAAAAAGAACAAAAACTGAACAGCAGGATATTGAAGAAAATTTGTTTTAGAGGCCGGATTTGAAGATCAGTGTATATCCTGCAGTGTGTTTGTGCAGAAATTACACACACACATTTATGTGTTCTTTTTTCTCCTTTTTGCAGAAGAGAAAAGATAATAAAAATCTATAAACTGTATTTCCACCTCTGAAAATCTCCTATAATTGTACAGCTGTGCAGGAAACGACACAAGCAGGACTCTCCTGCGTCTCTCTCCGGTCCTCGGTTGGCAGTGGACAGACCCCCAGCGTTTACACAACCGACCAGCTGCTACCCGAAAGAGACCGAGAAGGGGAAAAAAAAAACTTGTATCAACTTCTGTTCTCCAGATATTGTAAAGCGTAACAAAGAAGGCCTTTTCTTGTAATTAAGTCTGTCTTTTAAAAGACTGTGCCTTTGGTGACTTTGATGGTTGTTTTGCTGTTGGCTCTCACTCCGTCTGATCTAGAGGAAAACACCACCACTCCTTCAGTAATCCTTGTCAAAAACGTCCCTAATAGGTAAATGGGCAGCGATCGACTTTCACAAACACTCCCAAGTTATTTGTTACCCAGCGGAAGGTCAATGCCAATCTCAAAAGGTGTCCGTGGCGGAGTAGCAAGTCTGTCAGAAGCACTAGTGCTCATTCCTGCAGTGATATACGGCATGGTGCATCCCCGCCAATAAAATAATCACGCACTAGAGTTGTCTTATACTTTAAATTTACTACACTTGAAATTTGCGCTAAAATTCTATAATCCAGTTTCATCTGACAAAAGTACACGTGTCCAGCTGCGCATGAAAGAGACAAACTATGGTAAATCATGCATTCTCTTGATATAGGCCTATACAACATCGGGCATGTCCCGCCAAGACGGCTGGCTGGATGGCATATCTGCCATCCCAATATAGCGCAGTTGGCCCTCGTTAGTGCTAATATTTTTTTCATGTTCACCCCTTTGTAAAAGATTCTGCTGGTCTATGGGCAGTTTATCGCAGTGTTTCAGTGTTTCTTCTGAATGTGTAGTGATGCTTATGTTACTCTTCCAGAGAGGCACACTGGGAGATTAATGTGTAACTGCTCCTGTACTGTTTTGGCATGCAACATAAACATGAACTTAAATTGTATTGTATGTGGGAGATTAAATAATCAAGTAGGGTTTTCCCCAATCAGGTGTACCATTAAAATCTTTGATTTTACTTTTTAAATTATTTTAGATACGGTCCTTGCCATTTGTTCGTTAAACAAGTGTGCCTAAAAAGTGCTCTTTGTTTTTTTTTAATTTTTTTATTTTATTCTTTTAACATGCCAGGCAAAAAAAAGGACTGCTATTTTTATACAGATTTCATGAACCACAGTGATGGTGTAGTTTTATTTTTCATGTCACAAATTTGACTCTTTTTGACTCAAATAACCGAATCAATGTTAAAACATTGTAGCAGAAAAGTGTCAGAATATTATTGCAGATACTCTATTTGATTGAAGATATTCAGCTCAGGCATTCCTGCAACCTTCCACTCTACTTCGTCCACAGTAAAGGAGCTTCTAGCAGGCAACAGCTTGCTGCTGTCTCCATTACTTCACTGAGGATGGGCTCTCTTTAGCAGCGAATGGGAACATGGTTTCGCATGTTGGCAGTGATGGACTTTTCAGCATTAAGCCCCACTGTGCTGGATATCTGGTGAGTTGATAGAATATCTGTGCTGTTGACAGACTGCCATCATGTTGCTGGCCCTTGCAGTCAAAGCTTGGGGAACCAAGGGAGGTAGTGGGGCCTCTGTCACCATGGAAACCAGCATTCTATCCTCTCATCAGTACCAACTACGCTACTGTGGACTGGCAGAACTCTTGGCTGCGCGTGTGCCAATCAGAGAAAGGCGGGGTGTTTCTGCCATCAGTCTAACTGCTCTAGTGCGTTCACCAAAACCTGGAGCAACAAATTTAAGCACAAGTTGTTTTCTCGATCTCTTTAGAAGTCCGTTTCTCACATCGTAGTGGACGGCACGCCATTATTTATGCAGTGCAAGGACTGATTGAAATACGCATGCCTGAATGTGCTGCTCGATTACACTACGTGCTGTACTATTGCCTCTCAATTATCCATTAATGCTGCATATATTTTACCTATTTTAAGCTCATATTTTTTTTAAGGGTAACTGACATTTGTAAAGAGGAAATAAATATATAAGCAGATGTAAGGAAATTATGTTTATTAATATATATATTTTATTCTTATTTCATCACCTGAATAAAAAATGATCGTGATTATTTGTGCTGTTTTGCCACGTTTATGATTTTTAAATGGTCGTGGTTGGGTGGTTTGGTTATGAATTTGGGGCTGTCCTGTAAACAATAATGGGTATTTTCACCACAAATTTGTAAAATGCTTGATAAATGGCTTGGTTCACAATACGATATTAAGCAGCTTATATTTATTGCTAAAATTCATTTAAAAAACTTGCTTGACAGATGTCCTAATCAGAATGACCATCAAACCTCACATTTCACATAGTGCCCTTCCCTCTGTTCAGACACACTGAATTCCTTAATAAAAAAGTGCTATTGTGGGGATTTGGACCCATGACCTTTGAGTTACGTGTAAATTGACGAATCCTGAAAATCAAATCTATAACTTCCTCGTAACAGGTTTAGCGTGCTATGTCACAGTACTTTGATGACTTCTCTGCAAGGAATCGGCAACCTCAACAGGCGATATAATTTTACCGGTGCGCATTTCCACGGGCACATGGCTGTCCCACACTGGCTGCGCCGACTCAGTTTCTAGGGGATGGCCAGATTTGTAAACCCCATAATCTAAGACCACGGGCGCGCGAGCGCGCAGGAGGGAGAAAGCTTTTAGCCGTAAGACCGCGGTTCTCCTCAGCACCGTCTCTCCCGACAACCGACGCCATTCCGCCATAGGTCTACGGCTCGGCAGCATGAAGACTCTTCTGCTTTCTCTGCTTCTCGCTGCCATGGCAACCCAGTGTGAGTATAAATTATTCTACTGGAATTGCGGCTTTGGGCCTTTTATTTAAAGTTTAATAGGGTAACCGCCGCATTATTGGATTTGCGGGTGTGCTCATATATGGTCCATCGTTGTTTATACTGCTTGGTATTTCCTGAAGCAGTGCAGAGACCCCACCTGGAATTTGAACCTGTAACCTTTTAAACAATAGTCCAACTTGCCAACCACTATGTTTTAGGCACATGCCATGCTGAAGTTTATTGATTGTTGAAAGTGATACACGGATTACTGATAACTATAGGGCTACAAATCACTATTAAAAGCGTGTGGTAACGAGTGTAACCTGCCACAGATATCCGATCATTGCCTGTACAGTGCCTCACTTGGATTAAGTGACACTCTGGTGCGACAAGTTCGCCCAAAAACCAGGATGTGCTTAACAAAAGCCTTCTTCCGATGAATTCTGGTCAATTACTACTTCTGATGAATAATTATCTCAGATATGTGGAGCTCCATTTAGAGGAGTTCAATTCAAACCAACAAAACCATTGACTTGTAACACTACTTCAAACCTGCTCAAACCAATCAGGTTGTCTCCTCTCAATAGATTTTTTTTTATTGGAAACCAATAATAATATGGATAAACATGTTAACCTTTCACCATCTATGGGTGTAAAAGCTGTGAATAAGGAGGAATAGGCTACATTGACTAAACAACATCAATTCTTCTTGAACTCTTCTGCACAGAAGCCTGATTTGATTTTCAACTGTGCTCTTTGTACGAATCTCACGGTATGATAATTGCCCGATCCAGAAGCTTTAGAGCGAGGAGGTTGAAAGCTTTTAGAGATAGAGACTATTCGCCCGTAGAACCCGAGCCCCGTGCCGGCGCGTGGCGCGCGCTGTTAAGTCTCAGCGCAGCCGTTTTCTGTTGCTCCGTTTGCAAGGACGAGGCGCTGAAGTGCCACACCTGCGTGGCGGCCGACGAGGAAGAATGCGACCAGCAGGGCTCCTTCGTCTGCCCGCAGTACTCCGACGCCTGCGCCACCATCACGGGACCCAGTAAGTGCGCGCGCTTTAACGCTGCCGAGGGCGGTACTCTCATTAACAGCGTTAGTATCGTTTCATCCCATTTATAATTAGTATCCGAATTAGTTGGCGAAGCAAGCCCACTCTTGATATCTTTCATATTTTTTTTTATTATCTGCACTTCCCGCCCAATTTTTCTAGCTCTAGTCTAGTCCTACAGTTTTTGCACTACATTCAAACTTTGTACACCAAAATGACCGGCTAGTTCCAGACATTGTTGCTTGTATTCTGATTTTTTTTACATTTTCAAAACTTTTTGAAATATTCAACTTTGTGAGCAATTTTTCCCCATAGGAAAGCATTGTAGAATGTTCATTTAGGCGCCCTCTAGAGTCCACAAAACATTTTGCTCATACCCATCGGAGAGCAAGCCCACACAATTCCTTCAGGAATTGTAACCTTTCTAGTTTAGAATGCACTTCACCCTGGAGTGTGAATTTTGCCATGGAGAGAAAGTCAAACGGTAGCTTACTGCAAGCCCCCAGAGAAAGTATTTTTCTTGAATGTACAAATCAGACACTTTTTCTGGGTTTTTTTTCTAGAAGAATCCCACATTGAGAAACTTTAACAGGTGTAACTCTAGAGGGAAATGAGACAACAGGAAACCAGGAACGTATAAATCTGTACACAACATCTTAATTTATACTGCAAAGTTGCCCTTAACACCATGCAATGTGTACCAACTTGACCGCTTGCCTAAAATTATTTATTATTATTTTTTTGCTTAAATTAACATAGCATCATGCAATGTGATGCAATCCCTTGATTTGACCTACATATGCCTATCACTATAGTATCACCTTTTGTATTCCCTGGGAATATTCCCACAGGGCTGAAACTTCTCCATGGTATTTACACTACATTGTTGTCTTCCAAAGGTTGCCTTAAAAAGTTTAATCTCAGAATACAAAGTGAGTTTAGTTCTCCGGAAGTGTTAGTTTTCCTGTGTGTAAGCAGCACGTAAACTCACCCCTATGTGGCGCTCTCTCTCTCGCCTCACAGACACGGTGATGAAGTCCTGCTCCTACCGGTCCTTCTGTGAGAGGCCTCACCATGGCAACCCGGGGGTCCGGATGGAGTGCTGCTTCACGGAGAACTGCAACGGGCCCCAGAGCGCCTACAGGCACGGAGAGCACCGGAACAGCGCCGGGGGCCTGGGGCCCAGCCCCCCCCTGCTGCTGCTGGGGGCCCTGCTGGCACGGCTGGCCACTAGCAGGGTGTAGCTCCTCCCTACCCAATATCTCCGCCCCCTCCACCCCACGTCCCCACCCACCCGAACCTGCTCACCCACGCGTGGGCGTGTCATTAGTGCAATATCGGCAATTGGTGGTAGGAAGTTAGAGTTATCTGAACCCAAATCCAACATTCAGAAACTCGATTCAAGAGTCAGCTCCTTTTTTACTACTAGGACAGAAGATGACGTAAGAATACTTTTTCAAACTTTGGCAGTTAAAATGAGAGCCACTATGAAGAAACTGGTGATTTTCTGAATTGATTTTATGTGCATTTTGAGTCTGTAAATTAAAAAGTAGGACTCCATATATTACACTGCATGAAAAAACACACTGGACTACCACTTTAATCAAGTCGTCTGATTTATTTGCTTACATTTATGTTTATTTGAAAACATTCAAATGAAGTGAATAAACTGAAAATAAACATCTGTTCCCTATTTCTGGTGGAACAGTGAAATAAATTAATGAGGACTCCTTTTTCAGCTACAGTTCAACTAAAGTCAGTTTTTTTTCCACATCTTCAAAAAAAGATCACCATACAGAAATTAGCCAATGGAACAATTCTGCACTGATGATGCATAATTTTTAAACAAAAAAAAAACCCTGTACAAGAGTCAAAGACATGACCAAAAGAGTTTTTAAATCTACAGTCACAGGAGCCAGACCTCCTCGTTTTGCCAATAAAACTTCCAGCCTCCAGACCCACAGGACCCTGTACTAAATATCAGAAGAAGCAATGTCACCACCTACTGGTGGAAAGAGGCTCTGCAGTTCACTTTTTACCCAAATACCGTCTTCCAAAGCAAGGCCAGCATTGACAGTACAAGATAACCTCGCCCTCACTTTTATCAAATAATTTAGCAAACACTGACCGTACTGATAACATAACCATGGCATTCATATGTGCTTTTTTGTGATTTAATATGACTGATGCCATTATTCATACGACATGATCATTTCATATAAAATGAGATTCAAGCTCCAATTTGATATGCAGGTTAAAGGTAACTAAACCTTAAAGTAAAAAACAAACAAACAAACAAAAACAACTATTTTTGGTGAAAAAAAAGAAGAAAAATAGTCCTGGATATTCTTGCAGGGGCATCATAAACCCGGATCCAGAGTTGATATGGTTTGCCGTAAAATGCTGATGGTGGACGGAACACGTTATACAATACAAATACGCTCAGATTATGAGGAGACACACTGCACCTGTGAGCAGACGCTAACCACTCTCCCTCCCTAACCTCAAACGCACAGCAGCCTGAGCTGCTCGATAAAGACAATAAATAATAGTTATAATAAAGCATCATCAACATCATTTTAATCATAACATTCATCAGGATAACAGCTTCAGTATCACCACACCACAACATCTCCAGCATCTAATACTGTTGCTATTATCTTGATGAAATAATTATCATCACCAACCGTTATTATTGATTAGTATTTATTATTATTAATAAGAACAAGAATACGTATAATAAACGTATAATAATACCGTATGTTAATCAGGTGTTTCTCTTTTCGCTTTTTGGCCCGGATGGCAAGGAAATGTCATTTTCGGATAAGAGAAAACCAAACACTCCTCCCTTGCTGATCACACAGGACGTGGCCTTTATGAAGACAGAAGCCCACCGCTGAACAGACATCTACACCCTGCATGTGAAAAGGTTATGGGAGAAACCGTAAGAATGACACAGGAACAGGCTTGCGTGTGTGAAAGCCTGTCAGTGTGGGGAACCTGTCAGAAACTACGAGGTGCCACTGCGGCCCCCACCCCGCCCCACTGCCCCCCCCCCCCACTCTCCTCCCCTCACACCTCCCCGATCAGCACGTCCTGGTCCAGTCCGGACTGCAGCAGTGAGAAGGAGAAAGGGATGAACTTGATGCCGGTCCCACTGTAGAATTTGTTCTGGAACTCCACCCTGTAGAGAAGGACAGTGAAAAATAGGACCTGTTCACAACCCAGTCAGAGAGAACCCTGAGAAATAACCAGGACTACACAACAACTAAGTAAAGTGGGGGTTAGGATTAGAGCGAGATTCTAACAGTCTGTGCTGCAACTCAGAACTCAGAATCTGAAAACAGCCTCGAGCGAGAGCAGTCTGTCTGTAAGAGAAAAAGAAACGAAGAGACAGCGTGCCCCTTGTAACTGAGTTTATGGAAGTCTGAGTGTCACATACGTGTTCTGTGTGCATGTGTGTGTGTGTGTGTGTGTGAGTATGAGTGTGAGTGTGTGACTGTATGAGAGTGAGTGTGTAAGTGTATATGAGTATATGAGTGTGAGTGTGTGGGTGTATGAGTGTGTGAGTGTGTGAGTATGTATGAGTGTGCGTATGAGTGTGAGTGTGTGTGTACATGTGCGTGTTTGCGTGTGATACTGACCAGTGCAGTCTGAGCGCGTGCAGGAAAGCAGACAGCCCCTCCATCAGCAGAAGGATGGACACGGTGAGGACGGCGAACAGGCTGAACACCAGAGCCAGGAGCACCGCCCCCACGCCCGTGTCTCCACGGAAACCCAGCCGCATCACCATGTCCCACAGCACCTCCGACAGCTCTGACACACGCACACACAGATACACACACGCGCGCACACACAAATACACACACACATACGGGCACACACATGTAAACAGATACATACGCAAGCACACACACAGACACACACAAAGACAGGGTCAGAGGCAGTATTTGTGGGAATCCTTTTCTGTAGGTAGGCGAGAGCTTAACCAGTGAAGCTGCACATCAGGAGCCCGCAGAGCTGTAATTATACTGAACCCTAACCCAATAAAATGCAATCTTACGGCATGAGCATCTCTTTTTCACAAAAATAATAGCGTATAAAATAAACATGTGCATAATATTTGTTCACAATATAATATTCTTCAAAATAGAAAAATAATGTGCGTGCGTACTTGTGCGTGTGTTTTTGTGCATGTCCATAATACATGTGTATTTGAGTGTGTGTATGTGTGTGCGTGCGTGTGTGTGAGTGTATGCGTATTTGTATGGGAGCATGTGCGTGTCTGTCTCTGTGTGTGTGCGTGCATGCATGTGCGTGTGTATGCATATTTGTGTGTGTGTTTGTGTATGCGTATTTTGTGTGTGTGTATGTGTGTATGCGTGTGCGTGAACGAATGTATGCATATTTGTGTGTGTGCCCGTGTGTGTGTGTGTGTGCGTGTACGAGTGTATGTGTATTTGCGTGTATGTGTGTGTTATATTGAGTGCCACAGTACTTCTCATCGGCTCTCTGTGAGGGTCTGTACTGAACTCACGGGCATGCGCCAGGCTCAGCGCCCACAGCCGCAGGTAGGAGGCGCTGTTGGAGATGCAGCCCAGGCAGTACTCTATGGTGTGAATGGCCTGGTGCAGGAGCACGTCCCCCAGAGCAAACTGCCACAGAAACACAGAGAGCACGGTCACTAGGCAACACAGACACTGCCACAGAAACACTGAGAGCACGGTCACTAGGCAACACAGACACTGCCACAGAAACACAGACAGCACGATCGCTAGGCAACACAAACACTGCCACAGAAACACAGACAGCACGATCGCTAGGCAACACAAACAGGGATTCACACTGTGGTGTGGGGATGGCTGGTTTAAGCAGCCACACCTGCCTGGGTCAAGCTAATTAGACCTGGCCAATTGGATAATTGGTTAATAATTAGATAATTGGCCAGGCTAATTGGACCCAGGAACAGGAGTGGCTGCACCTGTGCGTAGTGAGGTAATTACTGCGCACAGGTTAAATCTGCCATCCCCACCCACACAGGGAAGCCTCTCTGTCATGACAGTGTGTTAACATCTGCTCCTCGGCTATAACATCTTGCCGACCCTTGCAAATAAATGTGGACTGTTTTAACATCTTCTCCCTGTGTCTCTGTGCTGGAGGGCCCCAAAGAAAAGCCACTTCGGTGGCCTGTGGCAGGCGTGTTTGCCACAGTGGCGCCCAACGTGGGGCTTCTCCGGCACAAGAAAGAGGCACAGGAGGGCCAGCCAGGAAGCGCACTGGAGGAGGAACAGCTGCGGTGTTCCTGACAGGGCTTTGGGCGGATCCTCCAGGCCAAAAACGGGGAGCGGGAGATGACCACGGAGGGGAAGGAAGCGATCCTCAGCTGGGACGCTGGGGAGCTGGACTTGGCCGGGAAGGCGGGTCAGCTACGGGCGGCGCACGAGAGGTGGTCGCGCCGTGAGCTGGACTTGGCCGGGAAGGCGGGTCAGCTACGGGCGGCGCACAAGCAGTGGCCGCGCCGTATTGCTTCCTTTCTTGTCTGTTGGTTGTTTTAGTTCATCGTTTTGGCCTGGTTGGGTTGCCCGGAGCCCGTGAAGGGGAAAGCCTGCACCAGCCTTCCAGCAGAGCCGACTGGCGGCCACCACACCTGCAAGGGTTCCTGGTCCCCAGCGCCACAAGGAAGCCAGCCCAGCCAGCCCACCAGCCCAACCACCCCACCACAGCCCCTGGAACAGCCCAAGCCGGTGACATCCCCACCAACCAGCTGAGCAGCCCAGGAATCCCCGTGCTCCGAGAGGGAGGAGGGGGGAGGGCTGCCTCATCATCCGGGGGAGGGTCACGGCTGTGCACTGGACTGTTCCGGGGCCCTTAAAGTGTTAAGGGCGCTTGGTTTTTTGTTTCGTTTTTTTTTTTCTCGCTTGGTTGGAGTGCTGGGGGGGGGGGGAGTAGGCTTCGGCCAGGGATTCTCCCTGGCCTCAGTTTGGCGTTGGGGGTATGTGGTGTGGGGATGGCTGGTTTAAGCAGCCACACCTGCCTGGGTCAAGCTAATTAGACCTGGCCAATTGGATAATTGGTTAATAATTAGATAATTGGCCAGGCTAATTGGACCCAGGAACAGGAGTGGCTGCACCTGTGCGTAGTGAGGTAATTACTGCGCACAGGTTAAATCTGCCATCCCCACCCACACAGGGAAGCCTCTCTGTCATGACAGTGTGTTAACATCTGCTCCTCGGCTATAACATCTTGCCGACCCTTGCAAATAAATGTGGACTGTTTTAACATCTTCTCCCTGTGTCTCTGTGCTGGAGGGCCCCAAAGAAAAGCCACTTCGGTGGCCTGTGGCAGGCGTGTTTGCCACACACACTTTTTACATTACACAGACAGGAAACAGTCATTACAGGGACAGAGAAACAAGGATGTTGCATTGTATGAAGCAGGAAACATTTTACAAGGATGGAAATACATAGCAGTGACAAGGAACCATTATACTACATTACAGGGACAGGGAAAAAATTGATTAATATAATCATCAAAATGCAACCATGATGGGGACTGTGGTCAAGGCAGTGGTGATTGTACTGTGGACATGGTCAAGGTAACAATCTTTGTGGTTGTGCTTGTGGGTTTGTAAATGCAGATTGTGATTGTGGACATTTTTAGCATTTGGTCATGCAGGTTATGGTCATGGTTGTGGTGGATACCAGTTCTGGTCATAGTGATTTTGGTTATGGTGATAATGGTCATGGTTGTGCTAGAATTGTTCATGGTCATGTAGTTTTGAGTGCCATGGTCATGTTCATGGTGATTTTGGTTATGTTGTTATCGCTGTGGTGGATACAGTCATGGTGGTTTTGGTGATTATGGTCATGGTGGTTTTGGTCATGGAGGTTAAAGTCATGGTTGTGGAGGATATGGTCATGTTGGCTATGGTCATGAATGTGGTGGTTATGGTCAATGCCTGATGGTTACAGTTGTGGTCATGACGGTTACTGTCATGGTCTTAGTGGTTACAGTCGTGGCTTTGATGGTTATGGTCATGGTTCTGCTGGTCATGGCCACCGTGGTTACAGTCAAGGTTATGATTGTTTCGGTCATAATCGTGATTACGGTTGAGGTTGCGGAAGTTGCGTTCATGATTGTGGTGATTACGATCGTGGCGGCTAGAGTTGTGGTAGAGGTGGTTACAGTCATGGTCATCGTGATTACGGTCGTGGTCGTGGTGGTTACAGTCGTGGTCACCGTGATTACGGTCGTGGTCGTGGTAGTGATGATTGTGGTCATCATGATTACGGTCAGGGTCGTGGTGGTGATGATTGTGGTCATCATGATTACGGTCAGGGTCGTGGTGGTGATGATTGTGGTCATCATGATTACGGTCAGGGTCGTGGTGGTGATGATTGTGGTCATCATGATTACGGTCAGGGTCGTGGTGGTGATGATTGCAGTCGTGGTGGTTACAGTCGTGGTCATCGTGATTACGGTCAGGGTCGTGGCAGTGTTTTTGACCTCTGGCTGAGCTTCCCGGTTGGTGGAGTGGTCGCTGTGACTGACCCCCTCCTCCATGTCCTGGGACAGGGTCACAGACAGATCCTCCACACTTCCCCTCTGAACTCTCTCATAGCCCTGCAGAGACCAGAGAGCACATTACATCACTATATACACCACGTATACCACCTATACTACATATACCACATACACCACACACACACACACACACACACACACTACATACACACTATACAGACTACAAAAACACACACACGCACACACGCACTCACACACACAGTACACACACACACACACACACACACACACACACAAACACAGTACACACACACACGTACGCGGTATGTGCCCTGGTTCCGGGCCCCGTGGTGCAGCCAGTACAGGTAAATGGGGTTCCCCAACAGCAGCACGGGCACAGACAGCAGCGCAATCATCAGCAGCAGCACCTGGACCACCATCTGCGCCAGAGAGGACAGGAGAGAGAGAGCGTCACACGGCACGCACGCCTTCAGGGAAACGAGCCAATGGGACGCCGCCCCCGCGGGGCGTGGGCGTGGCCGGGAGGGGCCCCACCTGGCCGGGGTACAGGGCGGGCTCGCCGCTCCCCTTCATCAGGAACATGTTGATGAAGTGGACCAGGACGCTGGGTGCCGTGCGGGAGTCCCGCACCGAGAAGGCCAGCCACTTGTACAGGATCATGAAGCCCAGGTAGCCGAACAGGCAGAGCAGGAACAGCAGCTCCGGGAGGAAGACCAGGTACAGGTTAAACTTCTGCCGGAAGTGCCTGGGAGGAGCGAGGAAAGAGAGTGCAATCAATAACTTTACAGCTCGAGTTTGCCCCCTGGTGTTCAACGAGTGTACCTGCAACTTAACAGCTCGAGTCTGCCCCCTGGTGCTTAGTGAGCATAACTGCAACTTTACAGCTAGAGTCTGCCCCCTGGTGCTCAGCGAGCATAACTGCAACTTTACAGCTGTCCTCAACCCCTTGCTTTCTTTTTTCTTTTAAAATTTTCTGTCAGCGCAGAAGGGCCAGTCGCATGTTTAGGCCTGTCTAATTGCTGCACTGTTGTCCGTCGGTTTGGGAAGGTGCAGACACGCATGCCCCGCAGTCCCCTGTGGAGCCGTGCAGTCACTGCGCAGCTGCTGCGTCAGAGCGGTGCGCTTCATGCGCAAATGAAGCCCAGTACACCAGAGCACTTGCGCTTGCACAACAAGGCAGGGGAAAAACGACCAGCGCAAATGCATTTTCAAAACTGTTGCCAACATGGGAATTTTGGAAAAAAATTGATGATACAAGGCATGGCAGATATTACCTCCTATAATACCACAAATATGTAACAAGCACTATCCAGCACAAACCCCATGTCAAATTAAAAAATCCCTGAGAAAATTTTTTTTGAAAGCCAGTTAAAGTTGAAGTGTTCTTGTTGATGCCAAAAAATTGGGGAAAAAATGAGTTTTTTTGTGCTTTATGAGAAGTCCATGATATCATGAGGCAGGCGAACAGACTGCACAGCAAAGGTGATCAGTTCCAGCATAGTCCAACAAGGTTACAGGTTTGATTCCCCAGGAGGACACTGCCGTGGTAAACCTTGAGCAAGGTACTTAACCTGCATTGCTATCTAATGGTATACATGGATACAATGCTATGTAAAAAAAAGTCGCTCTGGATAAGAGCTAAATGCCTGTAAAGTAATGTGGTTCGAGAAAAGCAGAATTTATGGGGATTTCTCCTTTACCGCAGGTTAAATCACATTTACATACATTTTAATACTGGTTTATATAACCGGTACGACCCAGAGGGCCGTTAGATCCTTTCAGACATACAGCCCCCGGCCCCGTGGCGTTTCTGGGGCGGAGAGAGGCGTGTCACTCACAGGTGGTTGAAGACGCCCAGGACGACCCCGAAGGTCATGTGGAGAACCCCCAGGATGACGGACATCTTCATCTTGTAGGAGTTGAGGAAGGTGAGCCGATTGGACGCCATGTTCCAAATCTGCGAGGATCAGGAGGGGAAACGTGAGGGCCGTTTAGACTCAACGCGTCTGCACACAGCCAGACACCAGACGCTGTAATGGTGCGGTGTCTTTTATTCTAATCACAAAGTGGGAGGCCTGATGCTCAGTAATACCTGCTTAAGTCAGCAACAAATCCAGATAAAGAATAAATTACAATGATTAGACGAAGCACATTAAACCTGATTATATGCAAATCTGTCAGTGTCATCCACATGGAATGTACCGTTAAGATGACACTTCTTTTGACTGATGCACCTACACCTGACTCTTTGGAACACATCCTGACATAATGTGACAGGAAGGACAAGGGTGGGTGTGTGCGCGAGTGACTGCATGGTAAGATAAGATAGACTTTATTGTCCCGAAGGAAATTTGTTTTAGACACATCTGGTGCTTGCTGTACGAAGACAGTATACATAATAACACACAATAGGACAGCACAACTGCACATTGGTCATTATACATACATTTAAGGCAGGTACCTACAATACATACAGCACATACATACATTATATACATAATACACAAAGTGCACAACGCAACGGACCTCCTAGCTACTAACCAAGCTCCTGGTACGTGTATGTGTGTGTATGCATGTGCGTGTGGGTAATGGTATACTCTGCTGACCAGTATGAACAGGTGCTTACCGGATCAATGCCGAACGGGTAGGGGCCGTTGAAGACGCCGGTGACATTGGGATCAAGGGTGAGCAGGGAGTTTGTGGAAAGAGTTTCGTTCCTTCGAGACAGAGAATGGTCAAGGCAAACGTCCATTAATGCAAATATCACAACTCACATGAACAAGGACAATGAGAACAATAATGTCTGTGTCCGATCACAAAGGAGAGAGGCTGTAAGGCTGTGTGTGTAAGTGTACGTTGATGCGTATGCTTGTTTGGACGCATTTGTGTCTGTGTGCATTCATGTGCGTTTCTGTGACTGCCTGGCTGGCCCTGTGTGCTAGGCCAATCAAATTTTATAAATGTTCAAATATAGTTCAAACTTTTTTTCCCCCCAAGTTCAAACATAAATTTGAGAATTCAAATCTGTATATTTTATGTATGTGTACTGTGTGTGTGTGTGTGTGTTTGTGTGTGTATTATATGTCTGTGTGCGAATGTGTGTGTGTGTGTATTATGTGTATGTGTGTGTGTATTATGTGATTGTGTGTGTGTGTATTATGTGTGTGTGTGTTATGTATTTGTGTGTATATGTGAATGTGTGTGTGTGTAAGTGTGTGTATTATATGTCTGTGTGCGAAGGTGTGTGTGTATGTATTGTGTGTGTGTGTGTGTGTATGTATATTATATGTCTGTGTGCGAATGTGTGTGTGTGTGTATTGTGTGTGTGTGTTATGTGTTTGTGTGTGTGTGTATGTGCACGCACGTGTGTATGTGTGTGTATTATGTGTGTGTGTTATGTGTTTGTGTGTGTGTATGTGCATGTGTGTGTGTTATATGTGTGTGTGTGTGACTCACGTCCACTGCAGCTCTGTAAACATGGCCCTCACGCTCCAGCCTGAGCTGAAGATGTTGAGCGGTTTGGAGAAGCACTCGTTGTAGATGAGTCCCGTGTAGATGGAGAAGAGCCCCATCATCAGGATCATGTAGCGGCCCTCAAAAAACAGCCTCCAGACCTGGCACACAGGAGCACATCACTGTAACACTGAGCAAACAACACTAGAGAAACACTCCCAGACACACAGGAGCACATCACTGTAACACTGAGCAAACAACACTAGAGAAACACTCCCAGACACACAGGACCACATCAATGTAACACTGAACAAACAACACTAGAGAAACACTCCCAGGACCACATCAATGTAACACTGAACAAACAACACTAGAGAAAAACTCCCAGGACCACATCAATGTAACACTGAGCAAACAACACTAGAGAAACACTCCCAGAGACACAGGAGCACATCACTGTAACACAGAGCAAACAACACTAGAGAAACACTCCCAGGAGCAAATGGTAAAATGGACTGCATTTATATAGCGCTTTTATCCAAAGCGCTTTACAATTGATGCCTCTCATTCGCCCATTCACACACACACTCACACACCAACGGTGAAAGGCTGCCATGCAAGGTACCAATCAGCTCGTTGGGAGCAATTAGGGGTTAGGTGTCTTGCTCAGGGACACTTCGACACGCCCAGGGCGGCGGGGGATCTAACTGGCAACCCTCACTGTAACACAGAGCAAACAACACTAGATAAAAACTCCCAAGAGCACATCACTGTAACACTGAAAAAACAACACTACAGAAAAACTCCCAGGAGCACATCACTGTAACACTGAAAAAACAACACTACAGAAAAACTCCCAGGAGCACATCACTGTAACACTGAACAAAAAACACTAGAGAAAAACTCCCAGGAGCACATCACTGTAACACTGAACAAACAACACTAGAGAAAAACTCCCAGGAGCACATCACTGTAACACTGAACAAAAAACACTAGAGAAAAACTCCCAGGAGCACATCACTGTAACACTGAACAAACAACACTAGAGAAACACTCCCAGCCACACAGGAGCACATTACTGTAACACAGAGCAAACAACACTAGAGAAAAACTCCCAGGGGCACATCATTGTAACACTGAACAAACAACACTAGAGAAACACTCCCAGGAGGAGTTTTGTACCACTAATAAAGTGCAGAATAATTAAATTACACTTTAAAAGCATCACAAACACAAAGCAAGACTAATCCAAATCCCTGTGGATTCACCAGTTCTGTCTCACTCCCAAAATGAATTAGAAATATCAAATGATTCCAGCGGCTCTCTGATCTGAAACCAGTTATGCCATTTCACTGTGGAAAGAAAGGTCTTTCAGGGCCCTATACTGCTCCCATTTTAGGCATATTCCCCAGAAAATGAATGTGTGCTAACTGGAAAAATAATCTAGGAGCACATCTACTAATTAGGATGCATTAGCGTGAACCTACCTTTTAAAATTTAGGAGCGCATGTGCTCCTTGGAAAAAATGTTAACATAGAGCCCTGTCTTTTAATTGGCTCAAACACGTCCATGATTGGCAGCATATGGTAGCTCCACCCATCATGGGGTTGACTGCACCTTTGTCCACCCCCGTCCCCACCCCCGTCCCCACCCCCACCTCTCTTACCTCGTTCCGGTTCCGCTTCACCTTGGGGTCCTTCTCACAGAGAACCATCCAGAGCGCAAACAGCACCATGATGACGCCGTGACCCAGGTCCCCGAACATCACCGCAAACAGGAAGGGGAAGGTGACCACGGTGTAGGGGGCTTCCAGGGGAACACACACAAAGGCAGGATAAAGATACTGAGCGTGTGAGTGTGCATGCGTGCGTGAAAGTCTGTGTGTGTGTGAGTGTGTGTGTGTGTGAGAGAGAGAGAGACAGAGAGAGAGTGTGTGTGTGCGCGTGCACATGTGTGAGAGTCTGTGTGTGTGCGTGTGAGAGAGAGCGTGCGTGTGTGTGAAAGTGTGTGTCATCAAATCCTCTATCAAACAGATACTCGCTGCTTTCTAGACTAAGCTAAGTTCAGCTTATCCGTGCTACTCATGGAGCCCGGCAGGGGGCGGCAGCCCAGTTCGCTCTCACCTGGCCCCGCCCCCTACCACCTGGCCCTGCCTTCTCTCACCTGGGCTCACCTCCACTAACCTGGGCCCACCTCCTCTCATCTGGCCTCACCTCCACTAACCTGGCCCCGCCTCCACTAACCTGGGCCCACCTCCTCTCATCTGGCCTCACCTCCACTAACCTGGCCCCGCCTCCACTAACCTGGCCCCGCCTCCACTAACCTGGCCCTGCCTTCTCTCACCTGGGCTCACCTCCACTAACCTGGGCCCACCTCCTCTCATCTGGCCTCACCTCCACTAACCTGGCCCCGCCTCCTCTCACCTGGCCTCACCTCCACTAACCTGGCCCCGCCTCCTCTCACCTGGCCCCGCCTCAACTAACCTGGCCCCACCTCCTCTCACCTGGGTTGACCTCCCGATAGCTGCCCACACCATAGGCGTCCACGATGTTCTGGAATCCCGAGGTGAACTTGTTGGTCCTCAGTAGAGTGGGGGGCGTCCCGTTGCTAGGGATACGATTTACGAAAGAAGGGATGTTGGCGCCGCTTTTCCTCTACGGTGGTAAATGACAAAAAAAAGAAAAACCTTAACCCAGACAGAACAGAAGGGTGACATTCCAGCACCCACTCAACACTACACAGAGCCCAATCACACGCGTATAATCAGCTAGAGATAGCCATGATGGCACTCTTCATCAGTGTAAACTGTGGACAGTGGGGTGGGGGGGGTTGAAGGATGGAAGAGGGAGGCTCATAATGGGAGGAGCTACCGACTGCAGCCAATCACTTACTCATTTGAACCAATGGGGGACTGCAGGGGTTAAGGGGAATAGGGTTACATTTTTGTTTTTCTTTCGTGCTTTTGGTCTAGCCCTACATACCTAACAAATGATTTAGCAAAACATTCCCAAATGTCAAGATCAGAATCAATAAGGTAATCAGTAAATCACAAAAAAATTGCTATGGAGAGCACCCATCAGGTTCTGCACTCCACAGCCAAACTCAAGGATCAGCTCAGATCAGCAGGTCAATCACATGTGATAAAGCAGCTCCAGCCACTCTGGGCTTAAATAAAAGGCTCGATGTCCCCTTGCCGGCACGCACCGCTGGGGATGCCCTATAACCCAAGGCCTGCCCACTCACAGGCCCTGGGAAGGCTGCCCTGTGTCACAGGGGCGCTCACTCACCGAGCCCTGCTCCAGCGCCCCCCGCAGGGCCGCGAGGTCATTGACGGGACACCACACCTCGGCGATCAGACACTTGTTGGTGACGTCGAAGCTGCACAGGTTGAGGATGTGGTAGATGGCCTTCATCTTCTTCACCTGGATCACCCAGGTGCAGACGGACTCCGAGGCCTTGTCCAGCACCTGTCTCAGGTACTCCTCCGTCCTGTGGAGGACCTGGCGTGGACGAGAGAGAAATGCGTCACGGGCATCCTGCACAAGCCTTTAAGATACTGTAAAATACTGCACTGAGCAAACCGGACTGTAGGCATTCTGAGTAGTGTTATGTCCCAGTCCTTTTTTGGGCTTTGTGTTTTTGGTTGCTGCCGCGTTTGCTTCCAACTCCCCTACAGACAGACGTAATGACGTCACAGATGCGCCTGAGAGACGATGCGCGCCATCGCTTGGCAACCATTCTAAAGGATGCTTGTTGTCAGGACGCCGAGAAAGGCGCAGATCAGTGAAATTAGAAAGATGCAGGACTATATATTTATGATGTGCATCTTTTTAAGTTAGTCTTGGTCTTAGTCTTGGTTAGCCTACTGCCTACAGTCCACACTGCCTGTTGTCTGCAACTTGTTAAAGACATCCTCTATAACGTGTTAATTTACTAATAATAGCCTTCATGTTACTTTTTAGCTATAGAAAGTGCATATTGTAGCGATAGTCAACAATACTCCAGTATCTAGCTCGAAAAATCTGTAAGGAACTGGAGACAGGACGTTAGTGTGTAACTGAGCTGAGTAGCTGTAGCTATTCTGAGTAGTGAGTATATAACTGGGCTGTAGTTACTCTGAGTAGTGAGTGTGTAGCTGTAGTTATTTTGAGTAGTGAGTGTGTAACTGAACTGTAGTTATTCTGAGTAGTGAGTGTGTAACTGAGATGTAGTTATTCTGAGTAGTGAGTGTGTAACTGACATGTAGTTATTCTGAGTAGTGAGTGTGTAACTAAGCTGTAGCTATTCTGAGTAGTGAGTGTGTAACTGGGCTGTAGTTATTCTGAGTAGTGAGTGTGTAACTGGGCTGTAGTTATTCTGAGTAGTGTGTGTGTAACTGAGCTGTAGTTATTCTGAGTAGTGAGTGTGTAACTGGGCTGTAGATCTGAGTGTTTAACTGAGCTGAGTTATTTGAGAGTGAGTGTAACTAGCTGTAGTATTCTGAGTAGTGAGTGTGTAACTGGGCTGTAGTTATTCTGAGTAGTGTGTGTGTAACTGAGCTGTAGTTATTCTGAGTAGTGAGTGTGTAACTCGGCTGTATTCAGAGTAGTGTGTGTGTAACTGAGCTGTAGTTACTCTGAGTAGTGAGTGTGTAGCTGTAGTTATTTTGAGTAGTGAGTGTGTAACTGAACTGTAGTTATTCTGAGTAGTGAGTATGTAACTGGGCTCTAGTTACTCTGAGTAGTGAGTGTGTAGCTGTAGTTATTTTGAGTAGTGAGTGTGTAACTGAACTGTAGTTATTCTGAGTAGTGAGTGTGTAACTGAGATGTAGTTATTCTGAGTAGAGAGTGTGTAACTGACATGTAGTTATTCTGAGTAGTGAGTGTGTAACTAAGCTGTAGCTATTCTGAGTAGTGAGTGTGTAACTGGGCTGTAGTTATTCTGATAAGTGTGTGTGTAACTGAGCTGTAGTTATTCTGAGTAGTGAGTGTGTAACTGGGCTGTAGTTATTCTGAGTAGTGTGTGTGTAACTGAGCTGTAGTTATTCTGAGTAGTGAGTGTAAGTAAGCTGTAGCTATTCTGAGTAGTGAGTGTGTAACTGGGCTATAGTTATTCTGAGTAGTGAGTGTGTAACTGGGCTGTAGTTATTCTGAGTAGTGAGTGTGTAACTGGGCTGTAGTTATTCTGAGTAGTGAGTGTGTAACTCAGCTGTAGTTACTCTGAGTGAGTGGTAATGAGTGTAATCTGAGTAGTAGTGTAACGACGTAGTCTTGGAGGAGTGTCACTGCGAGTTGGTCTGGTCGAGTCTTTAGACTCTCCATCACCTCCTCCCTCTCCTCTGCGCTGTCCGGGTGGGGGTACAAGTGACAGTGGTAACTGGGACACCAAAAGGGGGGGGGGTGTAAATAATAATAATAGTAATAATAATATTTTGAAGTACAAATAATAACTAAATAATCAATATTAGATAATTGATATATTAGTGTTGCAATTAATAATCATCATCAACGCAATACATAAATAGTTATTTTTCATAATTAAGTCTTCTTGATATCAGTAGTAGAACTAATAGCAGAAGTAACAGTTGTGGGAGTACTACTATTAAGAGTTGATTGATTGATTTTCTTTTCATTATAATTATGTGATAGAAGCTCAGTTAAACAAACAAGGAGGACAGTAAATTTAGGGGGTTGTCATGGACACCTACCAGTCGCAGATCTTCTGCACCTTTTGGCCGATCTGATCGCCCCAGAAGGAGATGAGGAAGACCACGCTCTTGGTGGGCTCGCCCTGAAAGCCGGGGGGGGGGGGAGCAGGGAGACCAGGAATCAAACGGCTGACACAGCTATCTGCATTGCAGGTGCTGCTAAAACACCCGCGAGATATATTTAGCCTCAGCCAGTCCTCAGTGCTCAGCAGAAAGCAATTTTATGGGGACAGAGGGACAGAATAAGTAGCAGGAAAAAAAAAAAACTAAAGAAGAACTAACAGCAAACTGATGGGGTAATAATAGAATGCGAATGGGCCCACCCTACACGAAAAGATAACAAGGGAATGACGACAAGCATTAAAATTCATGATACCACGTCCCAAAATAAATTACTTTCAGCCGCGCGTTACGAAGGCTAAAAATATCTTGCGGTTACGAGCCGAGTCACAGACTGGCCGTATATTGATTACGTTTCTGTGGCAGGTACATTTATTCAAAGCCGCTTACCAGGCAATTAGGCCAAGACACATTAAATGCCCATGAGGGCATGCCCACTGCGTGAACAGCCAGAAACAGAATAAACGACAATCAAACTGACAAATGTTTGGGTCAAAAGCAGTTTTTTCAAGCACACACAGGCCTAGATTCAATCTATATTTTGCAGCCCAACAACCACTATTTGGGTGAATGAACAATGGTTATGAGCAGCCTGTTCACCCAGGGTACAGTAACTAAGGCCTACATTACTAAAAGGACTACATTAGGGGGCAAACAGAGAGCCATGTGATTGCCCTGACCCTCTGAGGTGCGCGAGCCTCACGGTTTACCTGCAGCCCACGGCCCCTGCCGCACAGTGATTGGCTTACCACGGACTGTGCCACACAGCGATTGTCTGACCCCAGCCCATGCTGCATAGCAATTGGCTGCCTGCGTCTCGTGCCGTCCAGTGATTGGCTGAGCATTGGCCATGCCTCGCAGCGATTGGCTCACCGTGTCAGGGTCCTGCACGCACTCGTCCAGCTCAGAGTGGCTGAGGATGGTGTAGCCTTTGCACACTCTCCACAGCATGCGCTCGAACGCCTCCATCTTGGCACGCTGGATGAGGCCGGAGATGAACCTGCAGCGGCAATGAAACCATCAGCCCGCCAGGTCTTCCTTGCTCCCAGCCCGCCAGGCCTTCCCCACTCCCACCCGCCAGGCCTTCCCCGCTCCCGCCCACCAGGGCTTCCCCGCGCCCTGCTGCCAGGCCTTCTCCGCTCCCAGCCCGCCAGACCTTCCCCACTCCCAGCCCACCAGGCCTTCCCCGCTCCCAGCCCGCCAGACCTTCCCCACTCCCACCCGCCAGGCCTTCCCCGCTCCCACCCACCAGGGCTTCTCCACGCCCTGCTGCCAGGTCTTCTCCGCTCCCAGCCCGCCAGACCTTCCCGCTCCCAGCCGCCAGGCCTTCCCCTCCCAGCCCACCAGGCCTTCCCCACTCCCAGCCCACCAGGCCTTCCCCGCTCCCAGCCCACCAGGCCTTCCCCGCTCCCAGCCCGCCATACCTTCCCCATGGCCAGCCCGCCAGGCCTTCCCCACTCCCAGCCTGCCCAGCCTTTAGTGCTCCCAGGACCACCAGGCCTTCCCCGATCCCAGCCTTCCAGGCCTTCCCCACTCCCAGCCCACCAGGCCTTCCCTACTCCCAGCCCCCCAGGCCTTCTCTACTCCCAGCCCGCCAGGCCTGCCCTACTCCCAGCCCGCCAGGCTTTCCCTACTCCCAGCCACCAAGCCTTTCCTACTCCCAGCCTGCCAGGCCTTCCCTACTCCCAGCCCGCCAGGTCTTCCCTACTCCCAGCCCGCCAAGCCTGCCCTACTCCCAGCCACCAAGCCTTTCCTACTCCCAGCCCACCAGGCCTTCCATACTCCCAGCCCGTCAGGCCTACCCTACTCCCAGCCCACCAAGCCTTCCCTACTCCCAGCCTGCCAGGCCTTCCCTGGTCCCAGCCCACCAGGCCTTCCCCACTCCCAGCCTTCCAGGCCTTCCCCGCTCCCAGCCTGCCAGGCCTTCCCTACTCCCAGCCCGCCAACGTGTGTGTGTGTGTATTCTATATGTGTGTACTTGTGTTAGCAAGTCTATTTTGTCTGTGTGTGTGCATACCTATGTATATCTGTGTATTTTGTGTGTGTGCGTGCATATTTTGCGTGTGTTTACTTGCGCGTGTATGTATGTTTTGTGCGGGGGTGCAAACGGGACAGGCAGTGCTACACACCCCAGTTTGGCCCCCAGTCGCTGCATGCTGGTGCAGCCAGTCACAGAGTCCTTGTCCAGGAAGGGGAACTCCTCGTACCGGGGACCCAGCTGGTCACGCTGCCAGAGAACACAAGACCGGGTTCAGGTTACCGAGGCTCGTATGTTAGCGAGGCTCGTGTTAGAACATTCATAAACCACAGGAGTCGCATGGGAACGTTCCTTTTATGATCTCTTTCAGTTGTGAATAAGCAAAACATCCACCCACTGTTTTAGCATAACCGTGCAGTGGCAAGCTAACGTTTACCTTCCATCTGTGAAGCGCACTACCATGAAATACCTAGCGCTATTTCATTAATA
This sequence comes from Anguilla rostrata, assembly GCF_018555375.3. NCBI lineage: Eukaryota > Metazoa > Chordata > Actinopteri > Anguilliformes > Anguillidae > Anguilla > Anguilla rostrata. The sequence goes on along the minus strand of NC_057946.1, from coordinate 39,756,752 downwards.
AACAGATGGGAATCTATGATTAAATTTAAAATGGCTACTTGTACCTTTTCTGTGTGGTCTTCAGCTCTGTTGTCGCTTTAGCTAAAACACCTATCTAAGATTCAAATTTCAGATTTGGGTTTGGGGTTGGACCCATTAGCCAAAGCTTTGAGCCTTTTGGCAGAACATCAACCTTTAATCAAGGTCAAGATTCAAAGAGCTTTTACCTGTAGCCACATCTCAAATCATGTAGCTACAGTTTTTACCCTGCAGCTGGAACTCTTTACTCAGATGATTGACCCCTGTAGCCAGGTCTGTGAGCTGCTGGCTGGTTTTGGCAGGTTTTGGCTGGTTTGTACAGTAGCCATAGTTGTTGAAACGAGGCCCGCTCACCTCGCTGCGGCGCATGAACCCGCGGGTGACCCTCAGCATGAGGTCGTACTCCATCAGTTCCAGAAGGTTCTTCTGCAGCTTCTCCTTGTTCCTGGTGACCTCGCTCAGCTCCAGCTCCAGCCTCTGCAGCTGCTCCTGGAGACGACAGCACCAACGCGACCGTGTTTCAAACTGCACACGGTCACAGCAGCACCAACGCGACCGTGTTTCAAACTGCACACGGTCACAGCAGCACCAACGTGACCGTGTGTCAAACTGCACACGGTCACAGCAGCACCAACGCGACCGTGTTAAACTGCCACGTCACAGCAGACAACGTGACCGTGTCAACTGCAACGGTCACAGCAGCACAAACGCGACCGTGTTTCAAACTGCACACGGTCATAGCAGCACCAACGCGACCGTGTTTCAAACTGCACGTGATCACAACAGCACGAACGCAACCGTCTGTCTAATGGCACGTGGTCCACGCCGTCCGTTACACCATGTACGTTCACTACCACACCAGTCACAAGCATCAGCCAAACCGTATATAATCCTCTTTCAGCGGGACTCAAAATGGGTTGCACAGTCACCTGTGAAAAGATATGTGGTCGTAAACACTGCGTACAGTCATTAACTCAACAAGGTTAGATGCACTCCTGCCATTGCCCTTGACCAAAGCACTGGCCTCAGAACTGGAGCTGATCCCCGGGTGCTACACTGTGGCTGCCCACTGCTCCTAAGTAGCTACGATGGTAGAGGCAGAGGACAAATTACCCCACAGGGTCAATAAAGTAAATCTTATCTTACCTGCCACCTGGCCATTCATAAAGTCAAATTGCACTTGACTCTTACTAGTAACTACTAGTTCAGTGTATGAAATTACACCGTGAAAACCATACAGATACAACCTTACCTCACACGTTCTTAATATTCTAATGGTTCAATCAACCCCACATATAAATCCACACACTCCCTAATCAAGATTTGGAAAGAGGTGGAAAAACCCATCAGGCGAAGCTTAAGCAGGGAGCCAACTGTTGTTTTCAGTAAACAACTTGAGACATATGGAAAGAGAGAGAGAGACAGACAGACAGACAGAGAGAGGTGACCCACCATTATCTCCAGGACCTGTTTGGGTAGTGGGGCGCCCGGGCTGACCTCCACGTCCGGCAGAGGGATCCCCATTTTCCTGATCTCCCTCAGGAGGTACCCTACAACAGGAATGGCGCGTTGCATCACCCTTGTAATTGCGTTGCATCTTAAGCAATTTCCCAAAAGACGCAGTACCACCGAGCCGATTTTCCTGTCCTGATTTAAAATATTCCCTAGCCCACATCTGCCCTCTCCCCCTCTCTCCTCCCTCCCCCTCCCCCCCCCCCCCGGAGATTCACCTCCGCAAATATATTAACACACAGAGGTGTAGCACAAAATTCTGGGCCCTGGAAATGCAGTCTCTTTGGGCACCCCTCCCCTTTTTAGTCCAGTACATATATGGTTTAAAAAATACAAAATACATAAACGAGTGTCAAAGGCCCCAAAACTCTGAGCTCAAGAACACTGGAAACTGCCTTACCCAGAATCCTCTCCATCTCTTCGCACCTCTTGATCTCGCTGACGAACTTGCGCTGGAAAGCACTGACGCTGGGGTTGAGCTGAAACGGTGGAGAGCAGCTGAGGCTGACGTCACCCTTATGTCATTAACACAGTACCTGTGCCGACTATGTCGATATATGAATGTCGTCCGTCGGCAAGTCTGTGGCGGCGCACTTAAATCAAACTAATGTGCATTCTGAAAATCTGTTTCATTCACACGCGCGCGCGCACACACGCATTTACTTTCACAGATTGAATTGTGTTTTGCAGGCATTAAACAGTAATTATATAAAAATCAAATATCAACATCACTAATGACTGCTGACCTGCAAATGACAATTTTATATTGCGATCAGCCATTAATCTGTTCTATATATAGCCTATGCGTGTTTTTTTTTTTCTTCTTTTTTTTTGGACTGGCAGTCATGTGTCCCAGGCAATACTCCCGAGGCCAGTTAACACTTGCGAATTACTGAGATTTAAAAAAAATACCGCTTTGGCACGTTATTAAGTGTGTACGACGGTGAAATTCAAGCCAAGCAAACACTCCTAAACAGTCATTAACCTGCCACTGGAGAGCGCCGTATTCGCAACACCCAGGGACTCAGACACAAAGGGGAATCCTGACTAGCTATCCTTTACGTTTCTATTGTGTTATACATCATTCTATTTAAATGTTTACTCATCAGTGCTTATAAAATACTTAGGATATAAGTTACATGCTATTCTGAAATGAAAGCAACGATAGCCTAATATCAATCGTTATCAATTAGCTGCTAAACGTACTTACTTACATCTCGGAATTCGACCAGACCCATTTCTCCCAGTTCACTGATGCAGTCGTACGCCGAGCCAGATTGAAGGAACAGCTGGGCCATGCACATCTCTTCGCTCCGGAACACCGACCCCATCTTCGTTGTCGGCCCGTTTTTTTTTGACTCCCAGACAACCTGCCCCGTTCGCTTAGCCTACTAGAAACGCCAGATAGCCACGGCAGCTAACCCCGGCTAGCTAATAGTAAACATTCGATTATGAAGCTAAAACAAAGACGTTAATTAGTGACACGCATAGTCTTTCTTCTGAGAACTTGCACAAGACAGTAACGTGCTTGCTAGCACCGACATTTGAATATTTTTCCCTAGCAAACTACCTCGCCAGCTAACGTTTTTTCCCTCATTTTCCCATTCAGGACCAAACCCTTCTAGTTTGACAGCCGGAGAATGTCCTGTCTTCTGTATCGGCCAGGACGGCTTTGTTTGGAATCAGCTGACTTGCTGGTCCGTACAATCTCCGCTGGCAGTTTACAAATGTTAAAAACAGACTAGCTCCTGGCTAAGCTCGCTAAACTTGTCTCCGTAAACAGACTGACGGCTGGAGCGAGCATGCAGACCTCAACAGTACAGGCTGCGCTACTAGAGCGAAAACACAGGCTTGCCAATTTACCAAGCTTGATAACGAGATAATGAGAGATACGCACCCAAGAACAACTCACAAAAATAGCTATTGTTACAAGACTGCAAACCTGTACATAGGAATGTGTATTCTGTTACACAGCCCATCTTATCGACGCAGTGAAATACATGATCCTGCACTAACGGAGATTGTGCCCGCATCGATGCTGAGCATCTCTTCAGGCATTACCTCGGCACATTTTCCTATTGATGCGAAATAAGCGTTGACCTAGCGCCTCCATTTGGTTGGGTGAGCCGTAAATAGGATGAATGATTCAAATGTCACGTATTTCCCCCCCTCTCTTAGCCCTCTATTCTGAAGCGCGTCTTCGTGGCCAGATTAGGTCTGGCGTCGAGGTGTTAAGTGCGGTCATGCATACTGCAACCCAGCAACTGCGGTTGCTGCCCACTTAATCGCTTATTTATCAGCTGTCACCGAAAAACCACAAGTTATCCGGTGTTCCACTCCATGCAGATATCTCAGAATTAAGGAATGAAGCGAGGATTGCAACCTCCCGTTACGTCAACGAGGCAATTTTGCAACGAATGGCGCGTATTTAAACGTCAAAAAGAAGCTTAAAGCAGAAAGTGTTTTAGTGTTAAGCGTTTAATTGAACCCAGTTGTCTGCATTACACAAAATTAATCGTCCATAAGGGTTCCGTCTGTGCACGATTATTCTGAATTTAAATCCCCTTTTTAAATTTGATGCTAATAAAAATATGTACGACAAAATTGTAAGTGCGTTAACTGTATCTTAAGGCAGAACTTAAGATACATTTATCAACAAACAATCTCACTGAGGGTGGTCAACAGAAGACGATTGTTTTTTTTTGGGTGGGGTGGGGGGTGGGGGCAGACTTTGCGGTATGTACTTAGCTCTGACCATGACCACAAATTAATGTGGAATTAAATTATAATGGACTCTAATGGGTGACGTGACGTTTATCGGAATGGTCGCATCCGTTCCATGACTGTGGCCAAGTTAAATAAGAGGTGCACGCGCCTCTGTTGGGTGGGCGGCCATTCCATTAGTCCAGGTGCACACGCGCTTCTGCTGTCGCCCAAAATGAAAGGTGCCTGGTTTATCGGCACGCGAGATTTTGGCCAAACGGCAAACGGAGCTCACCCGAGCATCTCACCTGATGTCCATTCGCCTGGGCTTGTCATGTTGTTACCTGGCCATCCACAGCTTCGTACCTGAGCCACTGGTGCTTGGCTGCCACCAGTGCTAAAATTCTTTGGCCAGCATACCACCGGAACATTCACCTTCCATACCACACACTGTTCAAATCACTCTCAAATAATGAGAGACTAATGCAAATATGGATGAAAACAGGTTTATTTTACGCAAGTGCTAATCGTCTCATATGAATCTGATATGAAACAATCCCTGAGTCAAATCCGAAACTGACTATATGCAGGCATTTGCATGACTAGATGACTCATCTCACAAACTCCCAGAGAAGGTGAGAGGTCACACTTGTGATTAATATGATGACTATATAATTATGAATATATTTGTGTATTCCAGAGTTTCGACAAACAGGGGCTCAACATAAGGATTTAACTGAACTGGGCAGGTCCGGGGGGGAGGGGGGCGTGAGGGGTGACACAATCATTCCCACCACTGGCAGTTGGAGAACTGGATGTATGTCTTGCGATGTAAAATAAATTAATTAAGTTTGTGTTAAATTCACATTTATGCAGTTTCCCCACTTCGATCCACAGACGCTAAGGTGCACGTTGCCATCCTCTAACAAATGCAATCTTTTTGGTCTATTTGCTGGGTCGGTGAACTGATTTTCAAATATCCTCAGCCTCTCATTGGCTAGCTGCACACCCACAGTTTTCAGTGCCAACGGGAAAGGCTGACCCGCGTTCTACTTGTTCTGCGTTTACCCGCAACGCAAAGGTTGGCACCCGCTTGTCGCCAGATGAAACGACGAAGCCGTTGAATTCGTTTTTTCCGTTTCTCGATGCGATACACCTGAGCGGTGACCTCGGGGTCAGCGTGGCCACGCCCTCACGCCCAGCAGGCAGGTCACCTGGCGCTCCGGGCGGGTCACCTGACGCGGGTCACCTGACGCTCCGGGGCAGGTCACCTGACGCGGGTCACCTGACGCTCTGGGGCGGGTCACCTGACGCTCTGGGGCGGGTCACCTGACGCTCTGGGCGGGTCACCTGACGCTCTGGGCGGGTCACCTGACGCTCTGGGGCGGGTCACCTGACGCTCTGGGCCAGCCTGTTGAGCTCCTGGGAGAGCGCAGTGACCGTGTCCAGGATGCGCGTCCGCTCACCGTCCTCCAGCCGGTCGCCGCAGCGCTGGGCGAACTTGTCCGGGTGCCAGAGCGCCTGCTGCCGCTTCAGAAGCTTCCGGAAGGTGGGCAGGTCGGTGCGGTCGGCGCCGTGGAGCATCACCTCCACCATCTCCCCCACGGTGCCGCGGGGCGCGGGCCAGGGGATGTCCGCGTAGCCCAGCCGCGCGGCCGAGCCGCCGCCACCGCTGAACGTCGCGGCGCACCGCTCCTCGTACCGCCGCCGCCTGCTCAGCCGAGTCTCCGCCTCCTTCCTCGCCGCCCGCGCCAGGTACTCCTCGTGCTCCCTCTGAAGCCTCTCCTGGAGCTCCCGCCGGTCGCGTTCTTCCTCCTCCGCCTCCTCCTTCGTCTTCCTCCTCTTCCTCCCCTTCGAGCCCGCCGCCGCCGCCTCTCGCTGGGCCCGGGAGCGCTGCCTCGTCGCGTACTCCCGCCGGATGCGTTCCGCCCAACTGCCGAAGTCCTCCGAGTCTACGTCATCGTGCAGGAAGTCTTCTGCGGGAGAGAGAGGGGCACAGGAAACAGCCGCGTTGAGCTGCGGACGCGCGCGATATCGCCCGCACAGACGGCTCAACCGGCCGCGCTGGCTTACCGTCGTACTGCCCGAAGGTCTCGTAGAACTCGTCCTGGCATTCGCCGAAAAGCTTGTCCCGCCACGCTCGATCAGCGTCGGTTGCCGTGGAGCTGCTGCCGTTTACGCGCGGTTCCCGAAACTGCGAAAAAATTACATCATGCACGCGGTCTTAATAATCAGACTGTCAGACTTCATACTGTTAGAACACAGGAGACAAATTAGTGGTTTAGCAAGAATTATCTGATACAATTACACTTTCAAAGAAAGAAATCATTTTTAATAATCTCGTAAATACCACATAAGTTATCTGCCCTCACAACTGGATACAACTTTCTGTGAGAACGACGCAATGCTTTATCAATTTCTTTCTTCCACAGTCACCTGATCTTCTCTCATCCATTGCAGCAAATCCTTAGGCGTGACTCCAGCTTTGTTCGGCGTTTCCATGGCGACGGGACAACTCTTCTGAAGGGGGACCACCAGGTCATCGTAGGCTGCAAACAGGAGGAACAAACAGGAATGGTAGCTTAATTTTAACCTTGTGTAATATTTCTGATAAGTTTTGCGGCAGTGAAAATCACATTTCACGAAAATCTGTGAATATTTCATTTCTGGCCACCCCCTGAGCGCGCCTGTTACGTTGCAATGGACTAACAAGGCTTGTTATCTAATTTATGGACATTGCTACAAGAACCTCTGAATGTAGGCCGGAACCGCTCACCCCGTTTGCCGCGTTTGAGAGCCCTTTTGGCTGCCAGGTGCAGAGGCGTCTCCCCGTTTCGGTCCCCAAGAAGCGGATCCGCTCCGTTCTTCAGTAGGAGCCGCAGCACGCCGTCGTCCCCGAGCGAACAGGCCACATGCAAGGGCCCCCTTCGTTTTTTCCCCGAGGAAAAGTTCAGCTCCACGTCTGGGTGTTTGCGCAGATAGGACTTTAGTTTTAGCAGACTTCCCTCCTCCACATACCGCAAAACGCGCTTCTGATGTCGAGACACCATAGCCAAAGCCTCCGATTTGGTAATGACACTAGCTAAACCTATCGTCACCTTTATATTATCTGTAAAGTCAGCTAGCTTTGCTTACGAGCATGTTCGAACAGTAAACGTTAGCTTGCTACTACATCCGAGTCGTTTCACAAAATAGCCTAGTATAGTTCCACCGACATTCAGATATTAGGCTAATACAAAAAAAAAATCAATGTCATTAGTACTTGGCTAACAAATGAACAAACCGATAAAAGGTACAAGGGCAGATTTCTCGCAAACATTCACCAGCTAACAACAAACACAAAATGAAGTTAAATTCCGGTTTGGGTCTTTCAAAATAAAAGCGGTAGCTGTCAGAATGTTGTGCGCTTTAAAATGTGTCCCCCTGGAATAAACTGCGTTTAGCCTTCGTTCCGTTCTTATTTTTCATTATTGTACGCTACAATTTGTGGTTCTTGGTTACAACCAGCAGGCGGCAGCATCTCCTAATGCTTTGGCGCTTTCGGTTTGCAAAAGTAGCCACTTTCCCTTTATTTATAAATCTAGCACAAAAAAAGCAATATTGCAATATTATTGGAGATTTTAATCATACAATAAAAAATTTAAATGAGCTAAATCTGAGTGTATGATCTGTACTTTCAAAGTGTGATACCAGGGAGCGGTTGCTTGTCCTTAAAACCTCTTTTCCATCCACAACACGTTCCCAACACTGCTCCGGCCCTTCCCCTCATCCCCTGCTCTTCTGTGGCTTTTTGATGCCTTGCCACAGCTCTGAACTGGGGGTTCTTTCATGGGGACACCTGTCAGGAAGAGGAGGGTGGCGTTGTGGCATCACCCCCCCCCCCCCCAAAAAAACTGGTACACAGGTCTGAGGAGTCAGTGGGAAAAAATTAGGCTGTTTCTCTGAAGGGGGGGGGGGGGGGGGTGAAATAGAAAGGTTTAGGCATATTCTGCACCACTGAAACTGTCCTCATGCCCCAATATAGAGGCGAAAATGGGCCACATTCGCTCCCCGAGCCATGCCCGAATTAGCCCGGCCCAAACCCAAAAGCATGCCCTGACGTGGGGGCGGGCGAGGTGGTGGGGAGAGATCACGGATGTTCGTCGGATGGAACGCGACCCCACGTTTCACCCACAGTTCAGTTCAATTCAATAATACTTTTCTGGCGTCAGTGAGTATCACAGTGTCCCCAAAGCAATCCATGGCAAGAATGGAATTTGCCTACATATAGACATATCTACTGGAACAAACATGATATAACAATGAGCGTATTTCTAGTATTCAGTCAGTTCAGTCTCCATATCCTTGTGTTTGTGGGTTTTTTTTTTCTCTATACCGATGTATACAGTATTTCCAATATCCATGTGTGTTAATGCCTGTTAATCTTGATGTCTTTTTAACTGTCTGTAGTTCTGTCTATGCCTCTGTCTGTCCATAGTTCTGTCTATCCCTGCAGTCTGTCTGTAGTTCTGCCTATCCCTGCAATCTGTCTGTAGTTCTGCCTATCCCTGCAGTCTGTCTGTAGTTCTGTCTATCCCTCTGTATGTCTGTAGTTCAGTCTATCCCTGCAGTCTGTCTGTAGTTCTGCATATTCCTGCAGTCTGTCTGTAGTTCTGTCTATCCCTGCAGTCTGTCTGTAGTTCTGTCTATCCCTCTGTCTGTCTGTAGTTCTGTCTATCCCTGCAGTCTGTCTGTAGTTCTGTCCATCCCTCTGTCTGTCTGTAGCTCTGTCCATCCCTCTGTCTGTCTGTAGCTCTGTCCATCCCTCTGTCTGTCTGTAGTTATGTCTATCCCTGCAGTCTGTCTGTAGCTCTGTCCATCCCTCTGTCTGTCTGTAGCTCTGTCCATCCCTCTGTCTGTCTGTAGTTCTGTCTATCCCTGCAGTCTGTCTGTAGTTCTGTCTATCCCTCTGTCTGTCTGTAGCTCTGTCCATCCCTCTGTCTGTCTGTAGTTCTGTCCATCCCTCTGTCTGTCTGTAGTTCTGTCTATCCCTGCAGTCTGTCTGTAGTTCTGTCTATCCCTCTGTCTGTCTGTAGCTCTGTCCATCCCTGCAGTCTGTCTGTAGTTCTGTCTATCCCTCTGTCTGTCTGTAGTTCTGTCTATCCCTGCAGTCTGTCTGTAGTTCTGTCCATCCCTGCAGTCTGTCTGTAGTTCTGTCTATCCCTGCAGTCTGTCTGTAGCTCTGTCCATCCCTGCAGTCTGTCTGTAGTTCTGTCCATCCCTCTGTCTGTCTGTAGTTCTGTCTATCCCTGCAGTCTGTAGTTCTGTCTATCCCTGCAGTCTGTAGCTCTGTCCATCCCTCTGTCTGTCTGGCTGTGTTGAAAGGCCCCAGCTGAGCCCACAGGCATGATAACGGGGGCTGTGTTTCGGTCAGAGAGGTGTGTGGGTGCGTTTGTTCGCACGGTCGTAAACGAGGGTAAGAACCCATGAAGGGGACCTTTGTACACCCCCCCGGAGGATGATCTGTGTCAGAATGGGTCCCCTCTTCTTCCCCAAATCCGGAGGGGGGGGGCGAGCGGTTCTGAGAACTGCCCTTTCATCCTGCACCAGGCGGTACGGCCGTCGGAAGTAACGCCCCGCTCACCGCTGCGCCGCGACTTCCGCGGTCGGGGGCAGAGCATGCTAATTTTCCCGTGCCCGTGTCTGGGTGCCGTTTTTTTTTTTCCCCCAGGAGCCTTTTCCCCGCTGGAAGCTCTCTCTCTCTCTCTCTCCAGCGCTTTTCGCGGTAAGCCTGGCGTTTGCGCTGGCGGGTCTCGCCCGAGGACGGACGCAGTTTCCCGCCTTTTTTCACCGCGTCGCCGCGGACGCGGAGAGACGGGTCTGACAGGCGGTTTGAGCGCGCCTGTATAAAGGCATCCTCTCTGAGTGCTGTGAGACGCCCTGCGGTTTGGAGTCTCACCCCAGCGTAGTCTCTGGCCCTGAGGGGCGGGGCACAATGGGGCGGGGCATAACCCAAGGAGGGAGGGTTCGGTTCTCGCCGTTACGCTTCGTCTCGTCAGCAGGCTGGGCAGCTTCTCACAGATGATCGAGGTGGTCAGTCCCGACATTGCCCGGAGCGTCCTCCTTCCCTCCGAGCGCGGTCCCCAGCTAATGGATCTCCCCAACCCTGTGCTGACGGGTTGCAGGATGGGGGGGGAGGGGGGAGGGGGGGGGGGGAGGCAGAGGATGGTTGTAGGCGTTCCAGAAGGCGAGGACAGGTTCGTCTGCAAAGTCCCCAGGTGATGGAGGATGGGACAGCAATGCAGCAGATATGACTGAATGCCCCACGCTGAGTGCCGAGTAAGAACAAGCAGGATGAAAACGGGGAGGAATAGGAAGCAGAAATCCCGAACAGGAAGTTGCTGGAGAGACGGGTTCTCCCTTCCTCCGAGCCGGCGGGCTCGCGCCGCGTGTCATCGGATCCTCCCGCCAAACGGCACGGGGGAGACGGACGGCCCCCCCAGGGAGGGGCGGCGGCAGAACCCCCCCCCCGCACAAAGGGACAAACAGAAGCGAAGACTCTGAAACACAGGATATCCTGTACAGGAAGCGCCGGCACCCCCCCCCCCAGAATCCCCCCTTCCCCGAACAGCTCTATCCTCTCCGCCGCCGTCGGTCCTCGCAGCACCATGGAGACCCGGGGACGGTGGAGTACTTCCGGGTCGCCCGGGGTCACACATCAGCCCTGCTGCGGCTCCCGTTCTGCCCCCCTCCTCTGCCTCCCGCTACCACCCCACACCCCTCATCCCTCCACCCCTCTATTGTCTGGAAGCAGGAGATTTGTACAAGGACACTTCCTCTGTTGTTCTATTTTTACCCGCCACCGGGGGCGGCGCTGAGCAGGGCGTGGGCGAATTACCCGTACCCTGGGTCCTCAGGGCACACACTGCAAGATTTTTTAAAAATTTTAATGTATATTTACATATTTAACTTTTCTTCCAATTTCCCTCTGCACAATGAGGCGGGGAGTACCCTGTTGACTGAAACCCCTCCCCCTGAGCAGGGCTGTGGCCATTTAGCGCCGCCCTTCAGGCCTGGAGGGTACAGGGCGGAATCTGACGGACGACAGCACCGATCGAGTGGGCTGTTCCTCTCCACATGGTGGCGCTGTGCTTTCGGTGCCAGAAACACAGCCACATCTCTATTTCATAATCCTTTCATTCATATCTTCTTTCAAACACGTCCAATGAAAATTGTACAGCACATACTGGTTTATGTTACACACACTAAAATGAACAAGGTCGTATTTAACTTCAAGTATATGGAAGTCTTTTGCGAGCACCATCCAATATTTAATCCCATTTTAATCCCTAACTGTTTACCCACTATAATCTTGAATTTTCTAATCCCAAATAGATAATACATTTAATTATCTTATCAAGGGCCTCCTTAATTATCCAGAGGATTTAATTTGGTGATGTCATCGTAATGCTCTTGTATTGAGGAACACACTAAATCCTCTGGGCCAATCACAACCAATAAGTCTAAACAGTACATAAATGATTAGCCTGGAAGGGCTGAGCAGCAAGTTATCGTGGTCGTATATTCAGGGGTTCTCATGTTCTGCAGTATGATTTGGGTTACAAAAATCATATTTTAGAGGTGTTTGTCTTTTGGGTGGCAAAAATCATATTTTAAAGGTGTTTGTCTTTTGGGTTACAAAAATTATATTTTAAAGGTGTTTGTCTTTTGGGTTACAAAAATGATATTTTAAAGGTGTTTGTCTTTTGGGTTACAGAAATCATATTTTAGAGGTGTTTTAAATCGTCATCATTGCAGTAATTTGTTGGTTTGTCAGTCCACTGCAGAGCTGAAAAGTCCAGGAGTCAGAAAGTAAAAGTCCTGCCGTGTGCTCCCTCCACCCCTGAACTCAGCCAGCCGATTTCCCTAAATTAACTCTACCTCATGGCAGATAAATTGCTAGTTAGCAAATCCAGGTGACTGGAACAAAACACTGGGGAGGACTTTCACTTCCTGGAGCTGGGTTTTGCACCTCTGGCCCACACAAACAAACACACGCGAGGTCAGGGAGCCCTGCTGAAGAGTGACATCATCGCGTCCGTTTCTCTCCATTGTGCGTTTTTTCAGACTGCTGTTACAGACGTTCCAGTTTAGGCAGCGGGGGGGTTGGGGGTTGGGGAGGGTGGCTACTGACCTCAGAACAGTTGCGGGCGTGTGCTAGCACGTTGAGTCTTGCGTCTCTATTCGTATGCCCATATGCGTCGTACCCAAAGCCTTTTAGCTGCTCTGAACCTGGAACATTCCCCCGTTAGGACCCCAGCCCGTTTTAACAAAAGAGCGCCTCCACCTGCGCGGGGAGATATTCACGCCGGCCCATCGCACCACAACACAGGTGCGGCTGGCTGTTTGGGCGGGGTGCGTCCCGGACAATGAGGAGAGGTAACCTGCAATGCTTTCACACCTGCCATGCCTGTAACGCCCCTGGGCCCATCCAAGCTGTATTTTTGGGTGAGGGGGGGAGGGGGAGGACCACTGAGAGATGGAACAGCTGACTAATCCAGTCCAACTCTGTTGAGCCCCTGCTAAATTTGTTCCAAATGTTTAAGGAGATTTTAGGTATTTCTCAACACAAGAGGCATCCCCAGTATTAAAACACCTCTGCACTCAGTTGGATTTTAGGTAAATGCAGTTCTTCTGGACTTTTTAGCAGAACAGTCACCTTCCCAGAGCTGGATGGGAGAAGCCTCTTGTTTCAGCTCAGAGTGATTATTTATTTGCTTATTTATTGTCAATATACATATAGAGTTTCTAAATGAATTCTGGAGCGTTCAGCCCGTTGTCCCAGAGTTAGGCTACTTTCCTCTGTAGTTCGTCCGCAGGTCTGAACAGCACCTCAGAAGT
>NC_057946.1:39726139-39741139 GCF_018555375.3 Anguilla rostrata | reverse complement strand
CTGATTTCAGTTCAACACACTGAAGCCTCTGGCATCTGTGGCTGTGTACTCACATACAGGGCCACATATGGTGTAGCATTAATCTTTTTCTGGAAAAAAAAAATCTGGAAACTCAGCAACCTCCGTCTTCCTCAGCATATCAGAGGACAAGTTGACTAGTTCACAGCATCTGAAATGAAGCATGAGGTGCACCGAGGTGTCCGAGAGAAGCTGATGTTGGAGAGCTTCCCCCCAAAAAGGAGGGTTCCCCTGGGGTTGTTGATGATAACTCCCCCCTGAGCTGTTTGCTTGCCCCGCTCCCGAGTTAATGGCCCCAAACATTTACCCCCTCCCTTCCTTTATCCTTTCAGCATGGGCAAATATTGATTCCTCTGAGTGCCAGCAATTGTCTCCGATTACCAACCTGACACCCCCCCCCCCCAACCCGGGATTATGTCTGCCAGGAGAGCCCATTAGGGCTAAATCAAAGGGCTGCCCCAGGAGAATAACAAACAGTTAATAGCTTATTGAGCACTTGTGTCGATATCTCCGATTCAGCAAGGGACCCACACTGGCTGTAACCCGGGTTATTTCTGTACATTTTACACGGTCCCTTATTACTGATCCCTAAACGCTTAATTGAGGGTTGGTAGTTATTGACGATCCCTTGAGGGGAGAGTCACAAACAGCTAATAGCCTATCCAGCATTTGTGTGAATATCTGATTTCGTGAAAGATTTGGACTGTGTCTGAATAAGCCTCATAACTACTATGTCCTCAAAGGATGAACTGTCTAGTAAGCATACTGCATACTGTTTAGTACATGATGAGCAGTATGGGAAAAATACCACCATACTATTCTAACCGGGAGCGTCATACGTCATCCTGCGATGTAGTTTACACTCAGTAGTCCGCACTCTAATTCAGTCGGGGGGTGACAATAAGGCGTTTCCGAGCAATTCCGTAAACAGTGAGGTCAGTTTTAACAACGTACCGTAAAAAGCAAAGAAAGCACACGTATTTAAATGCAATCCCGGCGTCACTGGTATTTAAATTTCCCGCGGCCATCTGTGTTTGTCTGCTGACGGAGTACGACGTCAAGCTGTATGTACGGCATACCTAAAGCACCAAAGAGTTCACTCACTTTCTGAACAGTGTGCTCCTGAATAGCAAAAATGTGCAAATAATTATTTAATATGGGTATTTTAAGTACACTCAATTTTCTGACATTTTGTGTACTTAATAGCTTTAAAAAGAATGTAACTAGTATACTCAATAGTAGGCAGGTGTGCTGATTCGGGTACGGCTGTACTCTGGGTTTAACCTCTCTGTGTTATTGTGCAGGGGGACCACAGAGGTCCGAGAACACGCCAGTCTGGCGGGGGGGGGGGGGGGGGAGGATGGGGTCTGGCTGTGTGCTGCCGCGAGATTGCAAATGGCCAAGATTAACCGCTAACTCGCTGATAAAGAAGCAAATGGCGCATACCTTTTTATCTTTTCTCCTGCTGTATTCAAGCTGTGAGGCACTTTGAGCGCATTGATTATAAAGTGCTGTATCAAATTTAGTATTGTTGTTGAGTGGTAGCTGTAGTAGTAGTAGCAGTAGTAGCAGTAGTAGTAGCAATGGCAGTGGAAGCAGAATCCTTTTTGAATTATGCACTATTTAACTTACAGGTATTCATTACATTACATTACATTTATTTGGCAGATGCTTTTATCCAAAGCGACGTACAAAAAGTGATTCTTTTAATTAATTTATTCTTTTAATTTTTCTGCCACCAAATCCTACATGCGAATGGCCATTACTTGGAAATACACTGGTGATCTAGCTTATCACGGACTGCTGTGTTTGCTCTTCTGCTGGGTGAAAACAGCACTTCAGCACTTTCTTCCTTTGTCATTCTTGCTTTGGAGGGGGACAGAAAGATTGTAACTGCAAATAACATTGAATAAGCACAGTCTACAACAGTATGACTGCAAAATGGTCATTTCTGGCTTGCACAAAAGTCAGTGCCACCTTGCAAACAGCGACTTTTGTAAAACATGTTTTGGCTAGTTATTCCAGTACACTCTAGGTCACTGTCATGTGGCTGGGGTTAGTCAGGATGCTGCCACAGAAAAATGCCTTGGCACAGCTCAGGTAGATAACAATAACAATATTATTACCTGCCTGAGAGGGCAGAGGGACCTGGGATTTTAACTCAAGGGTTGCAGGTTCGATTCCCAGCCACCTGCCATTGTACACTTAACCCTTTAAGGTGTGAGATCACAAATATGTGATTAGAATGTTCATAACTGAACATTCTAGTGCTGATGTAACAATCACAACTGGGAACTGAAAGCAATGGAGTTCTGGGACACTGACTTAAAATTTTGAAAAAAACATTTCAAAAGACCTACTCTTCAAAGGGTTGACTTGACTCGGTAGTTTCTAGTAAAAGTCCAGCTGTATAAATGGACTGTGCGTAAAAATGTGAATGTTATTAGAAATGTGTGGCTATGTACCAACCTCTTTATCTGCACAACCAACCCCCCCACCCCCCAAAAAAAAAGAAAACAGATCCCAGCACCCAGAACCACGGGGTCATACCACGGGTGGTCTGGCTGGACAGACACATTGACCGCAGATGTTTCCAAAAAAGGACAGACAGAATCCATTTTATTACCGTTGTCATTGTTATTAATTAGCATTGTCCTGAACCCACTTTCACTGCTTGCACCAGAGATAGTTATCTATGAACGTATGCAGCTGGAAATATTCTGTGTACTTTCAGGCCAGGAGCCAAACTCAAAGGGGGTAACGTCAGTGTCCAATCAGGGGCTCGAACCTTCACTGGCTGGGGTGCAAGCCCAGCTCCTCTTGGAAGGAAAGGAAGCACTCTATTGGACTACAGATACAAACAATCAGTGTGACTGCTGTCCGGTGATGAATGAAAAAAAAAGAAAGGAAGCATGAATTTTCTGGAGGAAAAGATAGGGAGGACTGCCTGGGAAAGCATCTCCCTTTGGAGTGAGCCGTATTCGACGGCCATTACAAATCTCACACACGACAGGTCAAGAGTCTGCACAATATGCATCACCCACAAAGACAAAGTTCTTCATAAAAAAATGACTTTATTGCAAATAACAAATATGCACAAAAGTACGGTGTCATGCAGAGGTCAGTCACAGCTGTTTGCAAAGAAATGAAACGAAAAGACAAATTCATTTATCTGCCCCACCACTTCAAGGGGCCACCTCTTAAACGTGAGGAAACGCCCCTCCCGTCCAGACATATCAGCGACCATCTGCCTATCCGCACCCCCCCAGGGCTCACGCCTCCCCCCTCAAAATTAATCGCCCCGTCCCACCCCCGTCTGCAGCGCCCTCCCCGACTGACACACACACACACACACGGACGTCAGGATAAATACGCTAATGGGATTTCCTCTCTCGTCTTTACACAAGTGCTGAAGCGGCCAAGCAGCCGCAGACAGAAACAAAAGTATGAAAATACTGTACATTTCTCTTATTCCCCCTCCGCCCCCGCCCCAGCACCTCCCGCAGCCCCCTCCCTTCAGAAACCCCCCACACACTCTCGGCAGTGCTGGTGAGTCCGTCTCACTCCAGGAACAGATTCATCCCTCGTCAGAAATCCGATCCGCGAGAGGGAGAAACGCGTTGGGGTCCCCGCACCCCCCGGTCTCGAGCCGACGAGGCCCTCGTCTCCGTGGAAACGGTTTCGTGTCCGTGCGCGACACCAGACCCTCTTGCCCGGCGACCCGGCAGCGCCGTCGGCCAATCAGGCGCCGGACCCGCGCAAACTCAGTCCGCAAACAGAGCGTTGTTTTTCCCGTCGCATTTCACGCCATTGTCTCTCCTCTTCTCCTTACACGCTCCTCCAAGCACAAGCAACTGGCTACTTTACAGGAACAGTGTCCAGTCTTTTAAATGTACTTACATGGTGTTAAGAGAGGCAGGGTGGAGGGGGGGTCAGCCGTCCGTCCAGCAACCCTCCCCCTCCCGACCTCATTCCCGCCGGGGGTGGGGGGGGGGCGTCCGTCCGTCACACCTTGACGCCCGCCGACTGCGCCTCGGACTTCTGGGTGGCGAGGGAGGTGATGTGACCGTGCGCGGTCTTCTTCAGGTTGAGCAGGCAGAGGCACTGCGAGCGGAAGCGCAGGTCGAAGAAGGCGTACAGGAAGGGGTTGAGGCAGCTGTTCAGGTAGCCCAGGCAGGTGGCGTAGGGGTGCACCAGCAGCAGGAAGCTGAGCATGGAGCAGGAGCTGGGCGCCAGGTCCAGGTAGGTCAGGGCGTCCAGGCTCTTCAGCACATGGAAGGGCGTCCAGCAGATGGCGAAGACCACCACCAGGGTGGTGATGATCTTGAGCAGCCGCCGCTTCTTCTGGTCCTCCTTGCGCAGGGTGTTGAAGTGGCGGGTGACGGTGCAGCCGATGAAGCAGTAGCAGACGGTCATGGCCAGGAAGGGCAGGAGGAAGCCCAGGACGGAGGAGGAGAGGCTGAGCCCGGCGATCCACAGCCAATCCTGCTGGCGGCTGGGCGTGACCAGCCTGAAGTCCATGGCGCAGGTGGTGCGGTTGAACTCGTCCCGCACCGTGTTGCGGAACAGCAGGGTGGGCAGCGCCAGCACGCAGGACAGCGCCCAGATGGAGGCCAGCGAGGCCATCATGGTGCTGCGGGACCGCAGCTGCCCGCTGGACAGTGAGTGCACGATGGCCAGGTAGCGGTCGAAGCTCAGGCAGGTGAGGCAGAAGACGCTGGCGTACATGTTGACCAGCACCACGTAGCTGCTGATCTTGCACAGGGCCAAGCCGAAGGGCCAGTGGTAGCCCAGCGCCGTGTAGACGGCCCAGAGCGGCAGGGTCACCACGAAGGTCAGGTCCGCCAGCGCCAGGTTCCCGATGTACACGTCGGCCGCCCGCCGCTTGGACTTGGTCCTCCAGACGGTGAAGATGACCACGCCGTTGCCCGAGAGGCCCAGGATGAAGATGAGCATGTAGAGGACGGGGATGAGGGAGTAGGTGGGCTCCCACTCGGAGTAGTCGCACATGGTGTCGTTGTCGCTCTCCACATCGTACTCGTACCCGTAGTCCAGGGTGGGCTCCATGGTCGGCTGGCTGCTTCTCCCGGGAGGTGCTTCGCTGAAATGAAATAATCCAGAGAGCGGACTTCTCTGCGAAGCTCTGCGTCCGGCACGGGAACGAGTCCGAGAAAGCGCTGCCGGATGAGGCACACTCGGCGGCAGGGTGTGAACAAAGCTTCCCTCGGTGGGCAGGAAACCCCAGAGCAGAACAACAAAAGGAACAGCAAACACAAACAGCTCACCAGAACGGGGTGCGGAGGCAGAGATCCTGTGTCTGAGACTGCTGGGCAAGACGGCCCTTTTAAACCCTCTCGGTGGTCGACACCCCCTCGCCCCTCCCACAACGACCCCTACACCTCCTGTTGCCCCGTCAGTCACTACCCCCAAACCCCCTTGCCCCTCCCCTCTTCTCACTCCTTCCCTCTGTCTCCATCTCTCACACATGGACACTGTCTGAATTAACACTTGGGGTTTTATGGTGGTATTGTTCGCTAGCCATACAGACTATTAAAAAAAAAAAAAAGAAGCCTTTTAATGATTATAATAATGATGTGATCCAAGAGTCTTAAATAGTCCTGTTTAGACTTCAGGACCACAGCTGATACAGTCAAAAGTGATTATAGCCCACTATTAAGAGATATAAAAACTTTCTTGGAAGTAGTGTGCAGGACAGCAGATGGGGCCTTCCAAGAGCAACTCGGAAACGTTTAACCTTCTTATATCCTTTTAACTTAACATAAACGGTTCTCAGACAGAGATAGGGTAAAATATGTACTCTCCGTTTTGTAAAAGTCGCGCTTTAAGACTCAAAACTTCGTCGTGTCATATTTTTTTTTCCACAGATGCCACGGGAAACTGCCAGGCGCGTGAACAGATACCCAGCCCCTACTATTTTTGCGTTTGTACAGCCCCGAGCCGATTTAATACCATAAATCTGAGAGAAGGCATGAATGTGTCAATATTTTGCCCTCAAAAACAAGCCGGGGCAAGTATGCCCGCTGAATCGCAACACAAGTTAACTAAATTATAATATTAATGCGACGAAATGGAAGGTGTCAAGCGCCGGCGATTTCAGGTCCGTCGAACTAATGTGACGGTTTTAATTTAAATATGCACATTTGGAATTCAACAAATGGCCGACTGGTAGCCAGCGCAATGATTTAAAAAAAAAAAAAAAAAATGTCCGTAAATTTAAAAAAAAGTTAAACATTGGCTTTCACCCAAGGCATGCACATCCACACATATGGCACATGATGCAATGACAATTATCCCATTAAAACAAGCCTATTTATATTTGACTTTCAGATACGTCTTGAAAAACAAACTCATCTGTAGCCTAATCCGTGAATATTATACGTTAATAATCCGTTGATTATACCGGGTAAAATCATATTTTCTCTGCCATTTTATTAAAGCTGATTCCGAGTCTCCCGGACTTCAGATCTCGGAGTCTCGTCAGTCGTCCAGGTTGAAGAAATGCAATTGCAATTAACATATTGCAGAAGCGGTAGACAAGAAATTCAATGGCAAACTCCCGACAGCATACACATATCTTGAACAGTTTTGTTCCATTGATGCATCTATTCTTTGCTATACTTATTGTGCCATGTAGTTATTCTGGTCTATTAGGGTACCTTTATGTGTGATTTTGCAATGTGTTATACCCGCTGTATTAAAAAGATATACCGCTTTGAATAAATTAAACCGCGGAGATTAATAGCTAATAGCGCGAGTGTGGACTTCGCTTCCGCATGCAAAAGCACAGGCGGACAGTCCTTTTTAGAGAACCCCCCTTCTGTGTGTGCGTGTGTGCTGGGAGGCTGACGTTACGTTGGACAAACTGTGTTCAGCATGAGAGAGAGAGGGGGACGTTAGAGAAAGAGAGACACTGTTGCGTGTGTGAATTGCACTCGCACATGTGTGAGACAGGATAAAAACACCTCTCCGTAACGCTCGTAAAGAGAAAAGCCAGACCGCAGCCGCCGATCTCATCCCCGCGCAGCGCTATTGCTGGATATGATTTCAGACCTGAAGGACGCTCCCAGAGCATCTTAAACGGCGCGGGCAAACAAAGCGTTCCTTCCTGCGTAAATTAGAGATGGGCAGCTATCCAACAGGACATCCTCCATCGGATGTGTGTGTGTGGGAGGTGTGGTGTGTGTGCATGTGTGAGGTGTGTGTGTGTGAAGTGTGTGTGTGTGCGCGAGTGTGTTTGTGTGCATATGTGTATGGTGATTGAGCGTGGTTGTGTGTGTGTGTGTGTGTATGTGCATGTGTGCGTATGCTGTGTGTGCATGCATGCATGCTGTGTGTTCATATGTGTATGTGCATGCATGCGTGTGTGTGTATGTGCATGCATTCGTGTGTGTATGTGTATACGTGCGTGTGCTTGCATGTCCATGTTGTATGTGTTTGTTCAGTCTCAGGTGCGGTCAGGGTGTTTAGGTGGGGGTGTTATTAGTGTGTGGGGTGCAGCGGTGTGTGTGGGGACAGCGGGATAGCGGGTTAGCAGATGTTCGGTCTCACTCCACACCCTCGCCCGCAGCTCGTTAGCACGCCGCGGTGGCGCCCGGACCCCGACCGCCGCAGACACAACAACCGCCCGGCGCAGCTCACCTCCGTCAGCGCCCTGAGCCCTGTCCTTTCATCCCTCTGTTCTCTCAGTCTTCTTTTACACCCTCATCCCCCCATTTTCTCTCAAGCTTTCTCCATTTTCACTGGACTTGCAGGAAGCTCTGACTCGGTCACACACACACACACGCACACACACACAGGCATGCACGCACCCCCCCACACACACACATGCACACACACACAGGCATGCACGCACACACAGACACACACAGGCATGCACGCACACATAGGCACACACGTACACACACATGCACACACACACGCACGCACACATACACCCCATCACCCCTCACTGAACCCCATCACCCCTCACTGCACCCCATCACCCCCTCCTGCACCCCATCACCCCTCACTGCACCCCATCACCCCTCACTGCACCCCATCACCCCTCACTGCACCCCATCACCCCACACTGCACCCCATTAACTTCCACTGCACCCCATTACCCCTCACTGCACCCAATCACCCCTCACTGCACCCCATCACCCCTCACTGCACCCAATTACCCCTCACTGCACCCCATCCACCCCCTCACTGCACCCCATCACCCCTCACTGAACTCCATCACCCCTCACTGCACCCCATCACCCCTCACTGCTCCCTATTACCCCTCACTGCACCCCATCACCCCTCACTGCACCCCATCACCCCTCACTGCACCCCATTACCCCTCACTGCACCCCATCACCCCTCACTGCCCCATTACCCTTCACTGCACCCCATCACCCCTCACTCCCTACCTCTGCACCCATCACCCCTCACTGCACCCCATCACCCCTCACTGCACCCCATTACCCCTCACTGCATCCATATTCTCACTGCACCCCATTACCCCCTCACTGCACCCACACCCTCCCTGCACCCCATTACCCCTCACTGCACCCAATTACCCCTCACTGCACCCCATTACCCCTCACTGCACCCAATTACCCCTCACTGCACCCCAGACATTTCCATTATATACATATTATATATGTAGCCAATGAGGTCAAACTCCTTCAGGGTCACTATTATGATAGTTAGATATTCCTTGCTTATGGGAGTTAGGCATTATTTACTGTATTGATTGAGTGCCTAACGGAATGGGACCACACACACACGCGTGAGTGCTGGTTCATACCTGCCCACAAAGCAGCTGCCAACGCTGCCAGGTCCCGTCCCACTGCCCTGGTGGCCGCAATGCGGCACTTCCTGGTCACATGACCACCCACAGACTGTGGATATCAGGTTTAAGCCCTGTTCCCACGTCCCCATTTCAGATGCTGTTTGGTGTCGACTCAACGCTCCTAACACTGAACAGTGAAAAGTGAACGCTTGCACTAGCAGGGGCTAACGAGCACTCGCGTCCATTTGGTCAAGAGAAAACAGCCTTATTTTCAAAGTGGGGGCGTTGGGGCTGACACTCAAATGACAAGTTAAACGGTGTGAAGACCTGGAGACTGTTCTTCCCTTCACCCAGACAGACCTGTCACCTGCCCCAAACTCAGGAGTCCCGACAGCCGGTGTCGCCCCGCTAAGGCTGCCCTGAGGGGGGCGGCGGGTCACAGCCCCACGTAAGGCCCCCGCACGTGTCACTGGGGTCAGGTGTAATTGGGCACAGTGTCATAATGTACAATTCCCAGTTTTATTTGTAGGCCCAACCCATCACTGCAAAATGCTCTTTTGATTCAGGAGAGAGGCGTGCACACAGACACAAACACGCACGCGCACACACACACACGCGCACACACACACACATACACGCACACACACACACACATACACGCGCACACACACACATACACAGCACACACACACACACACTACATACACACGCACACACACACATACACGCGCACACTAACATTCATGAACACACACGTTTGAGCGCACACAGACACAAACATGCGCGCACACACGCGCGCGCACACACACACACTTGCGCGTGTGGGTGCGTGTGTGTGTGTGCGCGCTTGTCTGACAGGGTTTGCAAGGATCACACCAAAAAGCTCTACTCCCTGCTGTGCCTCCATATCTTGAACCCAGGCTGTCCCTCCACCGCACCCCCCCGCCCCCACCCCGCCTCGCGCCCCCCAAAAAAAGCGCAGTGACTCAGATCCGAAGCGGCCTTTCCTGGGGCAATCAGAGGAGCGCGGAGACGGGGGGGGGGCGCCGTCGCCAGCGCCGCGGCGAGCGGGCGTCTTCCTGTTTGCCTGTTTATCGCGTATCTCCCGGCCCAGCATGCCGCAGGCCCGAGGATCGCCGGGACGACAGCCTGTGGTTCACGCAGAGTCGAAGCCACGGATCTCCCAGCTTCCCGCCTTTTTCCTCTCGTTTGCTTCCAAATATGTTTTCCCCACGGAACGTGGCGACAAGTCCTGTTCCGCACGCCCCTCTTCCTCCTCACCCTGCGGGATACTGCGCATTTTTCCTTTCCTTTCACCCGAAGGGCACCTCCATCATCACTGCAGCACTTATGTGTGTGGCAGAGGCGTTCCTGCAGGGCTTACACTGTCATGTTGTTTGTGCTGTTCATTTACGCAGCTGGTTATTTTACTGATGCACTTCAGGTTAATTGTCCCGCTTAAAAGCACAGCAGCAGCACCCTACATGGGATTTGAACCCGAAACCTGAAATCAGTCAACTCAACAGACAACCCTGCCACCCTCTGGGCATGTTTACGTGCAGTACCCACGTTGCACACGTGAAGAACTCTTTATATTGGAGCTTTAAATACTCTATAATACTAATGCATTGGGTGAGGGGTTTCAGTTGCCAGGATGGTCTAACTTAACATTACTCTCTGACCCAGCACTCCCAATCTGGGATCATTCTTAGCACTTAAATCCCCCTCTTTCATGCTACATGCACCTCCATCTTGCACTTATTATACTTTGCATCATTATCTTGATGTTGTAGATTGTCATGACCCCTAGTTTGACAGAGTAGGTTAGGTGAGAGTAATGCTTACTGTGTGAACTGGACTTAATGTGTTCATGGCTATGAATAACTGTTACGTAATGAATATTGTAACTTATAGAACCTGTGTTTTGTAGTTGTTCCAATGACCTTCGGTATGTACTTATTGCACGTCGCTTTGGATAAAAGCTTCTGCCAAACAAATGTAATATAATGTAATGGTCTGCGTCTGATTGGACGCCTCTGACTCCGCGGGCCAATCAGGTGCTTACGCGGGCTGCCTGTGCCAGCTGCGCGTTAAATGCAGCTCTTCAGCGCAGCGGCTGCGCAGCTCAGCTGGGGGACTGAGGACTGAAGCAGACGGGCTTGCAGCCCCCGACCCCCCGCCCCCCAAATTAACAAAGAAGGCAGCAGCAGCGATGGGACTTGCATGCTAACACACGGGGATGCTCTGAACACAGAAAAGATGAAGACGAAATGTGATGGTTTGCGAGCGGGATAAAAAAAGCCTGTGTACAGAACCTCAGCCGATAAGACTTCCTTTTATGGACAGAGACGCACGGGCAAGCACGCGCTCCTGGAGTTGCCACGGGAACCCCCCCTCTCCACCTCCCTTCAGAACCCCTGCCAGGAGGGGGGGGGGGTGGGGTCACAAGGTGCTTCCCTCTCTACCCTCTGCCACCTCTCCCTCCTCTCGGCCCCCCCCCCCATCCCTCCTTCCGACCGAAAGCAGATGCGCAGAAACCAAAACAGCGGGTCAAACAGGAAGTTCTTTTGCAGCCTCCTCCGACCAACATGTCTATTTCAGACCCGCAAGTAGGATGTTTGTTTATTTTCCATTTTCACAGAGGAATAATATTTTTTTTAGAAGAAAATATTGTGTTTAATTTCAAATTTCTGTATTTAATCAGGTAATTAATTTTCTCAATTAGTAATACATATTTTGTCTCATCAAATTTAGTCCTTTAAATATGTTTCTTCCACATGAAAGCACTTTGGGTATTCACATTCAGCATTTGCCACTATGAAGTATATAAGTTCAGAGTGAACATATTTCTCTTTAACACAAGAACATCTGGGATGTCCTGGTTCGATGTTTGTTACGTTGTTACATCTCTAGTTTGGTGAATCAGGAATCGAAGAATCAGAATCAGACTTTAGTGAAGCTTTTTGTTAAAACTGCATCTCACACAGGAACCATAACCCTAATCAAACCCTCCCACTGCAGCTCTTGTCCTGCACTAGGGCAGAATCCAGTTTGTACAATAGGACCTGGGGGGGACTGGGGGGGGGGGGGGGGCAGATTAGCTGTTGCACAAACAGTAGTTACGGTGGGGAAATAAATATTGCTGTGTCAGCACAGTGCTGTCTGTGTAAGGGAGAAATGGACTGATGTCACTTCCTCTCAGGTGGCCTGGTGGTGATGGTGGTGGTGGGGGGGGGCGGGGTTGTCCAATTTTCCACCCACACCTTAACTAGCGAGACTGAAGAAAAAATCTCCATCAGGTACTATTTTTATTGTGACCAAAGCAAGAATAAATTAAATACAATACCTGAACAACACTGTTAAAGAAATGTAGTCATAGCGTATGTTGTTCTATCGTATCATTGTAAATCTATCTGTATCCTACGGGCTTGGTGATTCAGCCCCTTAACTTTGCTCTGCTGCTGCTTTAACCCTGATAGTTAACTGGTTAATTAACACTGCTGATTGGGCAGAGGTCTAACTCACCTGGGGTCCCAGGTGTAAATGAGTCCTGATTGGAGGGGAGGAATGAACACCAGCAGCACTACTGAACACCCCTGCTGTAGCGCCTTGACTAGCAGCTTTGGTGCAGGAGCCACTGCATCCAGAACAAAGGGCCCATCCTTCCTGATCTGATCTCTCCTCCCATTACTGACCTACGGCGTTCTGCTCCTGCTGATTTACTGGGGTCCCTGTGATAAGGGGGTTCCCCGGGTGTCCTGGGTAAATTCCCAACCCAACGTGCAGTCACACAACCAGGTCATTCCCTGGTGCAGACCAGAGTATTAATTCCCTCACTCTCAGTCTAAGATAATCTGCAGTGAATGCTCCAGTATAGAATGACTGCAGCGTACCAACCGTTAAGGCCCTGCTGGTGGCAGTTGAGGGTCTCTTTCCCTCTTCACAGTAAAGCCCTGCAGACATGGAATCCATTATCACCGCTCGTGTCATTGTTATTACTTAGAAAACGGCTGGAAGCAGATCTTTCCGCTTCTAGATTCTTCTTTGGAACGTCTTTCTGACCTCAGTCAGAGACTCTATACACCACATTTTGTAACGCAACAAAATTTTCTGTTTTCCCCAAATTGCATTTTGCTGTTGTGTGTGCGTATGCATGTTTGTGTGTGTGTGTGTGTGTATCATACACTGTCTTTCCTTGGAAAAACACACAAATACACACTGAATGTTTTTCTGAAAATGCACACAAACAAGTGCACGCAAGCAGTCTCACGCAACGTGTATAAACATGGTCCTGGTCCTGGCGCAAGGGACTCATAATCTTATGTTTTTTCCCCTTCTTTTTTTATCAACCACTCCATAACCAGAAAGGGGGGGAGGAGGAGGGGGATTATAAATATAAACAGCTGCCCCCTGATTGATTTTGCGTCTGCCCGGCCATCCATCCCGCAGAGACGGCCCTGGACGTGCGTTTCCAGGACGCGTGCAGATGCACAAGTGTCTTTTCTCGGGACACTTCCTGTCGTTACGCGGGCCACTTCCTGCTCGCCTGCTTCCTCTGATGGGGAAGTGCGCGGCCGAGCCCGCTCGTCTCCCACAATCCCTCTCTGCCTCCTCGCTTCCTGTTAATCAAACTCCGCCGCGCTGTCATCGTCCTCGTAGCGCTCAGTCATTGCCGTTCCAGAGCAGGGAGCTAAGAGGAGCACTGATTCGTGCCAAAGGCCTTGAGTCCTGATAGACATCTCCATTAACGTCTCAGGCCTGCCTGCTAACTGGACAAGCAAGTGTAGCAGACTTCAATCTGTAGTGATGGCCTAACAGCCCAACGAGCAGAGTCAGCCACATCGGACAAAGGGACTCGAGGATCTGGAGACTTTTATTCTGCACAAAAGTAGCATGGGGCACCATCAGCACACGTACACACATGCATGAGCTCTCTCTCACTCCCCATTTCAGCGTCCACAATGCTTTGAAGGGCAGCATGCAACTGCAAACGTGCCACTTAAGGGGTGCACCACTAATTAAAGCCCCAGCTACAACATGTAAAAAGGAACCTACTAACATGTTATCATTAGAGTAACAAAAGTAACCTGGCCATATTTAAGGCACTGTCTAAATAAATCTTAAATTGCTTACATTTTGAAGAAGTTCACTCACAATTACACTAATTTAAATATCAAAATAATTTGAGAATATTAACTCAGCTACACAAGCCGTGGCAGGTCTGGGATCTACATACTAATGCTGATCCAGATTTTTCTACTTTTTTCTACCGTTTGTTTTAACTTCTTACTTTTTTTTTTTTACTGTCCAGGTATCTTGCAACATTTTTTTCCAGATCGATTATCTTTCTGCACTCTTGTTTCTGGACTCTCGGGTCCAGAGGGGTGGGGTGCGCAGTGACTCTGGGGCTGAGAGGGAGGAGGGCGACGGACATGCACCTCAAAGACAGCTCTGTAAAGTGATTAAGACAGTCAGCTGAGGAAAGGTTTTATGCCTATCCTCCAGCATATCCATAAAACCTTTCCTCAGCAGCAGTGTCAATGCTACATTACACTGCAAAATTCAGCACCTTCGAAAGTTACGGCATGCGTAGAAACACTAAACATTCAGCATGATCTAACACCCTCCACAGGCTGTAAGGCAGGTCCTGTATAAGGTGAAAGACTCAGCTAGTGAGTGAATATATATTTGTAACAATTACAGTGATAACCAAACAACTGAAGATGTTTTTTTTTGTAATATACGTACAAGGATATATTTGAGGATCCCCCTTTTACGGCCCGCCGCGGGAGGCAGGGGGGGGCAAAATCACCTCCCCAAAAATCACTCGACCCCAATGGATTCCAGAACATTCTTTCACGTACAGCTACCTGCACTTCAAAATCGTACGCTACAGCAGACATTTTGCTAAATGTGCCACGAACCTTATAAAAAGTTAAACATGATACACGTTTCTATCCTTCTGTCTGTCTGTCAGTCAATCTTTTATTCGTTCTTCAGTCTTCTACCGCTATGAGAGGCTGACTTTTGGGCAGAACCGGGGCACGGACGGGCACAGACGGGTACGGACGTGTAGAGGGCACGTTCTGGCTGAACGTGCACGAGCACAGGCGCGACTCTCTTCAGCGAAGCCGCCGGACGGATTAGCGTCCCACGCTAAGAGGCGCGAGCGGCCGCGCCCCGCCCTGCGCTCCCCGGCA